>NW_015386701.1:315902-390530 GCF_001527695.2 Protobothrops mucrosquamatus
GCGCTTTGGAAAATAGCTTGACTCCCTCTTCTTTGTGGCAGCCCCTGAGATATTGGAACACTGCTATCATGTCCCCCCTCGTCCTTCTCTTCATTAAACTAGACATACCCAATTCCAGCAGCTGTTCCTTATATGCTTTAGCCTCCAGTCCCCTAATCATCTTTGTTGCTCTTCTCTGTACTCTTTCTAGAGTCTCAATTTCTTTTTTACATCGTGGTGACCAAAACTGGATGCAGTATTCCAAGTGTGGCCTTACCAAGGCATTGTAAAGTGGTATTAATACTTCACGTGATCTTGATTCACGTGAGACATACAAGCTTCTGTATCCTTTCTAGTTCAGTTTTAGGAAACTCAGTGATTCCATCTCTCCATTATTCAGGATTTTAACTTGCAAACTAAGTTTATAATTTCAGAGTAGATTCTCTGCTTCAGTCCAGTCAGCTCCCTCATCTGTTGATCAATGCATGGAGAAGGATTGTATTTGGCTATAGAAGGGAATCTGAGTTGAAATAACTTGTCTTTTCTGCCTATAGTCCAAGGAATATTCAGTAAATATTTCAAATGAGACAACGCAACTGTTCCTTGAAATACTGTTTCATTCCCAATCAAAATTTCCTGAACAGCAGAATTAGATCCTTTCTTTCCTAGTAAAAGTATCTGTCTTTTATTTTCCCCTGACCACACAGAAGCTGTTTTAGAATGTAGAAAGTTCAAATGCTTAAACTGAGTTTATCAGCAAGTATTCCTATGAAACTGTATATGATTGCAACCTTAGGCAATTTTTGTTGTTCCAGGTTATAAACTCGTGACAACTGGAATTTCCTCACTGTAACTTCCAAGCAACAGTAGCATTTCTGTGTCATCTCACTATGCTTGCTCCATTGTTCATGCAGAATGAGTTATCCATTGTGACAACAGAGGATATTGCATTTTGGGCACTAGACTGGACTTGAAAACAGATGTTAAGTCTTCTGAGGGTGATTCCAAAAGGTAAGGAAACAATTCCAGCATGAAACTATAAAGGGGAAAGTCCACTGAAAGTCACAGAATTACTACACTACTAAAATAGTGTCGCAGAGATCTAAATTCCAAATGCAAATCCTCTTGAATTTTTCTTTACTCTTTACTTACTGATTGCTTGGAATATATTTTATACTGTATAAAAAGTAGTCTTTCCTCACCTACATTGTATTGCCCCATTTAAAGCAGCGTTCTCCCCCACCTTCCACTTTTGAGACTAAGAGAACGATTGTCCTTGTGGACCAGTAGCCATGGTTGCAGACACTTGATCTGTTTATTCCACCTGAAAATCTCTGACCTCTGCATTACCCGTGTAAGAAGAAGAATAGAGCAGTGGAAATACATTGACACAAGATTCTCCCTTTACTTGCAAGACAGCTCTAGACATGGGAAATTTGAATTAGAATGGGCAAGCATGCCCTTTGGGATCCAACTACAGTTCCTTCTGGTTTCCTCATTTCAAAGGCAACTGGTTCCTCCACCTCATCCCTGCCCAGGCTTTCATTGCTGGAGACCAGAGTTGTCCATTATATCAGCTTGGTGATTTGCATTTAAGTCACCTCCTCTCCTTTACAATAAGGAGAAAATCACTCTCTTTTTCTCTGTCATTGTGTTTTCTCTTGGGCAGGGAACATACACATACACATACACATACTAAAACCATCTGAATTCTACCTTTGTAGAATACCGACAAATGAGCAAAAGTTCATGTGCTGGGGCAACAGACAGATCATATGCTTTACTTGTCACCTGATAAGACTGTCATTTATTCTCACCCTGATGCAAAACAGTGATAAGGTTTTTCTCCCCACGAAGGCCCTGCGAGTAAAGAAAGTCAATTCCAGCAGGACTCAGTCGTTCCAAATGTAATTTCTACTGCTAATTCATACCTTATTATTATTGTGCAAACATGTACAGGTTGGTTAAACCTGGGTGAATAAAATATATAGTGTTCCTATAGTGTGCTATAGCCAGACAAAGTACAGGTTGTCCTTTGACTTACAACACAATTGAGTCCAAAATTTCCATTGCTAAGCAAGGCAGCTGTTAAATGAGTTGTGCCCCATTTTTTTGCCATAGTTGTTATGTGAATCACTGCAGTTGTTAAGTGAATCATATGGTCGTTAAGCGAATCTGGCTTCCCTCATTGACTTTGCTTGTCAGAACCCAGCTGGAAAGGTTACAAAGTGGATCACATTACCCCGGGACAGTGCAACTGTCACAAACACATGCCAGTTGTCAAATGCCTGAATTTTGATCATGTACTGTAACCACGGGGATCTTGCAGTGGTCTTAAGTGTGGGAAAAAAAGTCATAAGTTAGTTTTTTCAGCACTTCAAATGGTCACTAAATGAATGGTTGTAAGTCATGGACTATCTGTATTGTGGCTTAGCATCAAACTACACCATGCTGAACCATAACAACCCCATCCCATTTTAGGCTAGTCTAGGAAATTGCAAATTTATCCACAGTATTCTGATAGTCCTCAGTTAAATATAGCAGCCACAGTTTTATTGCTTCTCATTTGTTAAACCCTACATATTGTCATGAATTAATCAAAGGCATTAGGAAGACATATCTATAAATAATGGAAGACACAATGCTATTTTATTGGAGAAAATTTGATGAAATGTGTTCTGGGAAATAGTGTCTGGTCCATCTGAAAATATATTAATATTTGTATTAAAGTATTTCCAGTTTGCAAACATTTTTATTATAGAATGTCCTCATGTGTACATCAACAGATATATGTGAGAAAATGAAACCAGATGTATAGTTTATACACGATATTGTTACATTCTGTATTTTGATAAAAAAGCTGATATTTAATTCACTGGCAGGGAATAAGAATGAAGAAAACAAGATTTATTTTAGAAATACAAAGCAAAAGAATTCTATTGTGTATCAAGTCTTGGCAATGCCGATAGACTGATATGCTGCTCCTTGTTCATTAGATTAGAGTTAAATACAATAATTGCAATTCATGCAAAATCTGATTCGGATCAGAAGTTTCTTCATTTTTCTTTACTATACTTACGATATATTTATACCATTATATTTCTCAAGGATTTGTGGCAATATTAAATAAAATCAATCTGATTCAAAAAAATTAATTTGATTTTGTTTGGCTATTCCAATGAAATTATGAAATCAATCAAGTCGGATTTCAAAAGCAAGAGAGCTGTTTTTGTACATGTGCAAGAACATCTGAAATTGTTCAACTTGATTTTAATTGGCTTTCTGATATGAGTTCATTGTCTTTGAATTACATCTCTGAATTGAATTTTTACACAACCCTAATATAAATGCAAGGTTATGATGTAACAGATAAGGAAATGGTATCTTTTGACTTTGGATTTTTTTAAAAAGTGAGCTATGGAGAAGGCAGAGTGAAGAGATGTCGAGTAATTGCAAAAGAGAAAATGATAAAACCAGAACGGGTATATAAATCTTGTCTTTGAACCAGTAAAACCTTTTTAACCTTTTCTGGTTGATCACAGATACATGAAAAGTTACATGCGTATTACTGATCTTTTACTTTTTTAAAATAAAGATTCAAAAGATGCAGTTGTTTCAGCTGCTGGATTCAAAAGATGCAGTTGTTTCAGCTGCTGGTATTTCTTAGACCATCTCATTATCACATTTGCATTATATGCAAAATGCTATCTGAGGAGGCAAAACTGTTCTGCCTTTCAGATAATAAAGCCAATAGAAATTATAGTGACATAAAACCCATAGTTGGCAGAAACAGTGAAAAATCTCCAATGCGCTAATCTGGAACAGAACCAAACTGGCAGAACCCAGTTCTATTTCCCATTAAAGCTGATTGAAGTTCTAGTTCTTCTGATTTTTAAAGAAAGGTCTAGCACACTTTCAAAACGTGTATAATAAATTAGACTTATGCTTCTCTAGAAAAACACAAAGCCCATCTACAATATATAACAAGCTCCTGTAATGTGTATTCAGGCATTATACTGGCCAAGGCTTCTGTGTGAGCTAGTTATGCGGTCATGTTGCCCATGACAAATGGCCATGGAGGGCAGCACCCAGGAACAGAACATCTACAACAGCCTAGATCAGGCTGGCTGATCATGCTGGCTGGGGAATTATGGGAGTTGAAGTCCACAAGTCTTAAAGTGGCCAACTTTGAGGACCCCTGGCCTAGATTAACAAAAAAAAGTTAGACAGCTCCTGTCTCATGACCATATTCTACTAGCATCATTTATGAGACATCACAAATTGTTCATATGGCAAACCATCAGAAAAAGAAGAAAATAATATTTTAAAACTCTTTAACAGCTAAAGTTAAATTTAAGATGTCTCCAAAATGGGGTGAAGATGACATGAAGGTAATGATATGAACACGTGTCCTTTGAAAACAGTGAAGATCAACTCTTATCAAAGCTGTTTTGTTGTTATGCCTGGCTAACAAAAAGTATTGTCTTCAGTAGTGGTGGTGAATATGAAAATATTCTGATGATGATCATTGGATAATGAACAGTCAATAACTTATATTTCCCACCCTCCCTTCTAAGTTAAAAGCAACTTCCCTGGAAATCTAGCAATGAGTGAACAGGTATATTTTAGTCATATTAACACCTCATCAAAATATCTATAAATGAAACGGCATGTATTAGTCTGCATTCTAACACATGCCATTTCATTTGTTGGCTTAAGCAAGAATATTTAGCTATTTTTCATTTCATGAAGGAATCATAAAAGGCTGCTTAAATCTTGGAGGTAATAGTAGGCCAATGTCATATGATCTGGGGAAACTCTACGTTTACCAGGGCATTCTATTGAGAACGTTGCCTGTAAGTGAGGGAAAGACCTACGTCTATAGTGTAAATGACTTTGACCCAGAGTTACTAAGAAACTAAAATACTCACCAGGTGTTAGATTCCACTGTGTGCATCAAGAATTTCTTACAGGAAAACCTGTGAGTGGAGCTTAAGTACAATAGTGATGACTATATAGTGGACTCAGCATGTATTCTCTCTGTGTTTATCAATTTTTCCATTTTTCCCCAAAAGAAACAAATGTGGCATTCTTGTGGAATAGGAGCATTTGAATTATAGTATGATTATGAATGTCATCTTTTTAATTTCTGCAACATTCTGCAGCCTCCCTGCCTTCCTATGTTCCAGTTAAGTTCCAGAGAATAAGGCATTGTGATGGAACTTCTCCGATGGGGCATTTACAAATCAAGCACTGTGGACAGCCAGGGATGATTTAGCAGGATGGAAAGACAAGTAGCAGAAAATACCCCCAACCTGTGTCACTCCACAGTTGCAGTACAGGTAGTCCTCAACTTATGACGACAACTAAGCCCAAAATTTCTGTCGCTAAGTGAGATGGTTACGTGAATTTTGCCCCATTTTATGACTTACTTGCCATAGTTGTTAAGTGAATCACTGCAATTTTTAAATTAGTAACACGGTTGTTAAGTGGTTTCCCCATTGACTTTGCTTGTCAGAAGTTTGCAAAAGGTAATCACATGACCCAGGGACACTGCAAATGTCATAAATACATGCATCCAAATTTTGATCACATGACCACAGGGATGTTGCAATGGTCATAAGTATGAAAAAAGATCTAAGTCCCTTTTTTCAGTACCATTGGAATTTCATTAAGTGAAAAGTTGTTAAGTTGAGGACTACCTGTAATTGCAAATACACTGTTAAGAAGAGGCTGACCCCCCCCCCCAATACCCTGAGACTAAGCCAATAAAACAAATACCCTCTCTTGCATGGAAAGAAAAAAAATGCTTTTTAAAGAACACGTTTTGGGAAAGCAAAACATAGAATTTAGAGAAAATATGGGGATTAAATCCATGAAGCTAACCTGGTCAAATTTCAAATATTATCAGGGTTTTACAGCAGCCACAACATTAGCCTGTTTCCTCACAGTAAATCTGGTAGTTAGGAGCACCAAGAAAGAAGAGCTTTATTGGCTATGAGTTCTCCCTGAAGGAAGCCATTTCACTTCCTTCACTTTAAGGCACACCAATAGGGACGGGCAGAGTGGAGGAGTCTACTTTAAATCAGGCTGGAGGCATTCTGGGACAGAGTGACTGGCAGCCGCAGGCATCCTAGTTACATTGTCATCCAGAGCCTCTTCATTCCCATCACCAAGTTCTGGTGTCACAGAAATGACACAGCCCCCTATAGTCCTGCCAAGTTCCTTGCTGTCAGAAGGCTAGGACCTGGGCTAATTCATTGCAGTGAAGTTTAATTAAACTGCTCCAGAGTTGTTTCCCTGGTAAAATAAGTGTGGGAAGAGAATGTGGTGTCAAAAGAGACATACCCCTTACTGTGGTCTCTGTATTGTTATACCACAACTAATATATTGTGGGAATTCCCATGGAGTCCATGATAAACTGTATTATCAGCTTCCCTAAAGTGGGCGTTTTTACCAGCGTAGGTTACTACTGTAGCTCACAATTCCATTAATCCTCCTAATTTATTGTATTAGGGCTGTATGTGAGGTCTGCTAAATTCATTGAGCTCTTTTCATCTTGATAAAAATGCTTGTTTTTCCTCCCAGATACAGCCAGTTATTACTTAAAAGCCACTTGCACAAAAACACAATTATGCCCTGGGAAATATAAACTGCATTTGACATGTTGTCTGCCATAAACCTGAAAGATTTTATTAGATCTACTAACTGCTGTAATATACACATCCCACACACTGAATTTCTTATTTCGTCCTGGGTTTATAGGATATTTTGTAAATGCAATTATTGGGGGAGAGTGTCTGTTATATGTATACATACTGTCCATGCATACATAGCACACAAAACACAATACATGTGCATTCCTATAGAGCAAAAGCTGTATCTGCGAGACTAGCAAAGATATAATGATAAAGACAATCATGAATATAAAACCATAATATTACTGAAGAGAATGATCAGTTTTGTTATTCGATTCCATTGGGTTGTTTTCAACCAAACTTCCAATGAGACCTTTTGCAAAAGCCTGTGGTACATATGCATGCATATATGAATGTGGATAAGTGTGCCTGTACATACATATATCAGTA
This sequence comes from Protobothrops mucrosquamatus, assembly GCF_001527695.2. Taxonomy (NCBI): domain Eukaryota; kingdom Metazoa; phylum Chordata; class Lepidosauria; order Squamata; family Viperidae; genus Protobothrops; species Protobothrops mucrosquamatus. The sequence goes on from NW_015386701.1 coordinate 322,970, forward strand.
CATATATGTACACATGTGTGTCTGCTTATAAAGGTGCTCTATACACTTATTAGAAATATATTTGAATTCAGTTGTTCTTTAAGAAGGTTGGAGGGCTGACTGACATATGTATATTTAATTTAACAAATGAACTACAGTACCAGGTAATGTTACTTATAAAAATGGGCCAAAGAGATGAAGCTTGATAAACAGAACATTTTAGAATTGAGGTGGAGATTAGGAACTGCTTTCAGAATTCCATTTTTTGTTCAACTATCCAGACATGTTGAGGTTGTTAGCCATGCTCAGTACTCTCAGTTATGTTTTGGGGAAAGGTGGCACCCTTAGGATTTTTTTTCTTAATACTTTTTTTCCTGTAAATCAAACTGCTCATATTGGGCATAATGGTATAACCCCATGAGACTCAGTACCCCAAATCTGACTCCATATTCATCAGTATTCTATAGCACCGAAGTTTTCTTTAAAAACAGTAATATGGCTTTACTTGGAAGATTTTCCAGTTATGTCTTCTTTGCACCTATTGCAAAATGCTCTGCTAGGATCCTGTGAATCGGGCTTTAAAAAGATTAATACATATTTCTATTTTCTTTAGGCTATTAGTGCTTACTTTAATGGGCAGCATGCCTTTAAGATTAAGAAATATTGTTATCCACAGAGTGGCGGAGCCCACATGTGGAATTAAATCACAATTTCAATTAACTGGGATTTGCTAAATAAGCCATGATGACTAGGTTTATCAAAAATACTAAGCTGTAAATTAAGTTTAAAAGTTGCAGTGGCTGTATTCATACAACATGCTGGGCAAAAACCAAATAAATCATGACATGACTTTAAAATGATACATAAACCACCATTGTTTTATACTATGCCAGTCTATGGAACACATACATTAATCACATGCAACTCACATGTTGTGTTTGACTGGCAGGTCCAGCATATCATAGAAAATTATTATTTAGCCTATTTTTCCTTGGTCTTGGCATTTTATTCCTGCCCAGAAGAGAGGAGTTCTTTGAAATTTAGCCTGGAGTATAGTAATGCAGAAATGTGGCTTACTGTTGAGAGCCACTTTGGTCTAGCTCAGGGGGTCTTCAAACTTGGCTCTTTTATGACTTGTGGACTTCAACTCCCAGAATTCCTCAGCCATTGTGCCTGGCTGAGGAATTCTGGGAGTTGAAGTCCACAAGTCATAAAAGCGCCAAGTTTGAAGACCCCTGGTCTAGCTGTTAAGGTATCAGGCTAGAAACTAGAAGACTATGAGTTCTAGTCTCAGCTTAGTCATGAAAGCCAGCTTGGTGACTTTGGGCCACTCACTCTCTCTCAGCCCAATTCACCTCACAGGGTGGCTGTTGTGGAGAAAAGAGGAGGAAGCAGCATTAGGTATGTTCGCCATCTTGATTTATTTATAAAAAAATAAGAGTTGGTTAAATAACCTAATGTATAATGTAATATTTAATGCCCTCTAGAGAAATAGGAGTAGTGTTGCATAACACTACTAAATGTGTCTTATTCTTAGATATTGTTTTCATTTAGATTTTATTATAGGCTATTATTTTGTAGTTGCCTTGGAAGAGTATTTGCCATAAAAGAATGCTTTGAAAAATAGAGTAAAACTGAATCATAATGAGGAGATGCGGACATTATGCTGAACCAGAATAAACAAACTGCATTGCATCTCACATTATGAGTGGATCACGATTATCTCTCATAGTATCCTTTATGGGCTTTATCAACTTCACTGCTCCACTCAAATAAGCAACTGGCTTTATTATTTGACCTAAAGAGGAATCATCATAGCTTTAAAGAACCTAAGATGAGATTCAGCAGGAATTTCCCTTCAACTCAATTAAATTCTTATTTCTACCCCAAACATGAGGGGTGGAGTTGAAATGAGAAACTAAGCCAGGTTAGTCTACTTTTACAAAACGTTTCCATCTTTTCAAATCACTCAGGCAGAAGTTGTGTTTCAGCATCCACTCCGGTCAGAAAACTTTTTCGGTCTGGCACCTGTCCCTGATACTTCTGCAAGCCAATAGAGCAAATACTGCAAGGTGGTGGTACCGCTATCCCAGAAGTTGCTCAGCACAATAGCTCCTGCTGTCACTGTGAGTTTTCTGCTGGCACAATTTTCCTTTCATGTGCATGGCAGAAAATCTAATGGGGCTAGTCAGTTTGTTCTGTATCTTTTAAGCTCTACCTTCTGATTTAGTTTCTTATCAGTTCCCATCGATGCTCCCTAGTTGTGTGTCTATCTATCTGAAACCACTGCATTATTTATGGCTTTAACCCAGGGTTCTTCAAACTTGGCCCTTTTATGACTTGTGGACTTCAACTGGCTGAGGAATTCTGGGAGTTGAAGTTCACAAGTCATAAAAGGGAAGTTTGAAGACCCTTGCTTTAACCCCACAAGGACCCTCAAAGTAGAGAAAAGATAATTGGCTGAGAAATTAGAATGAGGAACGGGAATATCAGATTTTTATCCTGACAAACAGTCAAATTTTGGCGAGGATCTAGTGAGCCCACAATATTTTATTCTGGTAATCTTAACTTGTATCTTTCAATTTTCCAGACAAAATACTGTAAATAACAGTATGCAAAAATGAATGAATGAATAAATGAATATATGAATGTCTAAAAATAAAAACATAATTACCATCAATCAACTGTGATGTAAAGGTAGATTAGTCATTTATGAAGCTTACTGGAAAACAATGTCTTTCCCTGTCTCACAAGGAGGCCTTTTGTTTTTAACTTCAGTTTTTGTTTCAGATGATGAATGATCTGAATAGGAGTCTTTTAACGTTGTAAAATATTCTGGTCAAGCTTCAGGTTGTGTGTAATCTGAACCTGTTAGTATGATCCTCCTTAGATCCAAGATGGAAACTGAGGGTTTTCTGTAAGTACTGAGGAATTTCTCAACATTTTGTGGGAGAATATTGTCTTGTGCCTGATCAACATCTACAATAATGAGTCAATCAAAGATTGGACAAAATGATTCCCTTGGGATTTTCCCCCCCGCGTCTAGGATTCTGGAGCATTATTGATTGATGGAGGAGCTTCAGAAAAAAAGCATGTAAAGTAATAACCTGAGTGTTGTGGAAAAAGAATAAGAATGCATATGGTACAATCCTACATTTGGACTTACATATAGTTATATCTACAACCTCGTGGATTTTGAAAGTACAAGGTCCTGGGGCCCTGGGTGATCAAGCAATATTTCCATCATTTGTTCCAGCCACATGAGAAGTGAGAGGGAAGTGGAAATTGTACTGCAGATGACTAACTAGATACACAAATTGGATTATGAGGAGTTTTGGTTTCTAAAGCTTTGTCTTCATTATTCAGATGATGGACTGCTTGCCGGAGGTAGGATGCATATCACAAAGTCAGATGAAAGTTTAAGGCATAAGTTTAAGGCATAAGTTTACTAAGCACGTATGACTTGTACTAACAAAAAAATAACAAAATTGTTTTTTTTTTAAATAAAAAAATAAAATGAAAATAGTTTGACCAAAACTTCAGTAGCTTGATTGGAAGAGTTCAAACTGAATCTCAAGGGAGATAACAACGAAAACCTTGAAACAAGGATATCATATAAAATTTGTACACTGTGGCTAAAAAGAAGAGTTGCTGAAATGAAGTTTTTAAATCACTCAAATAAAAAAAAATACTCATATAAATTTATAAGGCTGCCCATCTTACCAGTGCAATTCTGGCAAGCCATGTAAATCATATAACATCAGAAACAATGTTAGCTCATAAAGTTCGTGGCTGCTATTTTTTATACATTAATACTCAGAGTGGTGGAAATAAATAAGATGAATCTGAACTCTTACTGTAGAAGATAGCATTCATTCAAAAGGATCAAGAAACAATCAAAAGGGGAAAGGAGTTGTATTTCACTTTAAAAAATATCCATTGCTGCTTAGAAATCCAAATGAGTGAACTTGCCAATGTTTCATCTGAAACACTGAAACAGTGGAGGAACAAATACAAGCAATACTGTGGATGTTTACTATCACTCTCCCAACCAAGAGAAGACGTGGAGCTATGGATGATCTCTTTCAAAATCCAGCTGAAGGTCTTTTGAAGAGACATATAGTGATGACAGACTTTAATTACTCTGAATCTATTAGGGAACAAACTCTGACAAGCATTATTCTTCCATGAAATTTCTGACTTATTTTGCTGACAACTTTCTCCTTCAGAGACCAGAAGAAGACAGAAGACAAACAGTTTTCCTTGATGTGAAACATTTAGAATAAGGAAGATAAGTTGAAAAACTAGAAGCAGCAGAAATAACCGTGTTGTGCTGGAGTTCTTGATCTTAAGGGAAGCTAAAGCTGAGCATAGGCATACAGGTAATTTAGACAGGACAGGGCTCATAGCAAACTCAAGTTGGATGGAAGCTTGTGAAAAAAGAGATCTTAAAAATACAATTACAAAAAATTGTAATGAGAAAGGAAACAGTAAAATAAGCTAATGTGGCCACACACAAAAATCCTTTGTGAAGATATGAAAATAAAAAAAGAACACTTACAGGTTATGAAAATACAGCTAGGTCACAGAAAAATAGTACAGAAAGCAATCCAGAACTGCAGACCTGATATCAGGAATGCAAGAACTCAGAATAAGCCGGGGTTAGTGGAGAGTGCTAAGAATAACAAAAAGAACTTTTTTTAGACATGTTCAAAGTAAAAAGAAAAAAAAATCAGTTAACCAGCTGCTCAGTGAAGAAAGCAAACTTTTTTTAACAGAAGAAAAGGCAGAGCAACTAAACTCTTATTTTGGTTCAGAATTTTCCAGCAAAAGAACTATTTATTTCAAATTGTCAAGGACAGGATTTTATTGAAACCATTGGCAGCAAATTGGCAGACTTTATAATTCAGTATTTAAAAGAACTATCCGAGAAATGCAACTAAAGGTATACAGTATAAGCAATGTAGCATTTATACAAAGGCTGAATAAAAAACAGTTATAGAGATGTATAACATATTAAAACTAAAAAAAATTATATTATTTTCCACACTGGTCTTTTCTATGTTGTCCCAGGATTGTGGAACTTGCTGCCCCCAAAGGGAGACTTAAACTCTTCACATATGGTATTCTGCAAATCATATTGTTTCAAAGGACATTTGGCTCCTAGTAGATGAACATTGAACTTAATATTTTAGATTTTGACCAGGCCTTTAGTGAAAATTATTGGGAGAGTCTATATATTTTATGTGCATGTGTTTTGGGAGGGGATACATCTCTTGTGTTGCAGAAAGTTTATCCTAAATGGCATAAATTTGTACTACAGAAATCAAATCCTTAATAGTGTAAAGCCTTAGCTTGAGGCAAACTATTTTTAGATGAAAAGAATCTGAACATGTGTGGTGACATGTTCATCATATTTTTACTAGAAAGTAGGGAAAAGATAAAGCCAATTTGATCTAGTGGCTCAGGTGCTGGACTAGAAACTAGGAAACCCAGATACTTCCATAAATGCTGCCTAGAAAACATCATGGACTTGCAGTTGCCTAGAGTCAAGTCTGAAGAAACCACAGCAACAATAGTCGAAGTATAAGAGGAAAATACCCTGAGGATTTGTCAAAAAATCCAGAAGGTAATCAACGATCCCACAGCTTTACAAGAGATCCATTGAAAAGGAAGTGAAAAGGCAAAAAATGCATCTCTGTGTGCTACTTTAAAATACAAGTAACCTTTGGGTTCAACACTGAGGTGCGAGAAACTTCAAGACCCAGCAGTTGTGTTGAAAATTTATCCAAACATTGTGTATATTTACTCTTGATCTTGAGAGACACAACACACAGGTCAGCAAATGTCAATAACATTTTAATTGCTAAAGGATTTTTTTACAAAGCCACTTGGGAATGGCTAAAACAGGATACTGTTTATTCCTCTTGGCTTTTCTTTATGAACTCTGTTCTTGCCTGTACACCTGATAGTTGCTCTGCATACAGATAGGGTATGAACAATACCAACCTGACATTTAAGCATTTTACCTGCTGCACAGGACAACCTGCTTATGCTTTTAAACTTGCTTCTTGGGCCAAATGCAAAGGAACCACTGTATAACTCTTTGCTTATCTACTGTACTTCAGTCGGCATAGTTAGTGCCTGGAAGTGTCAGGTATCACCTAGCACTTCAAGCAACAGCCTTCTTACATTCAACACAGCCCCATGGCCTGCACTGTATTGCCTTTTCCTTGAAGGCAGGCAGTTCACTATAATACCATCCATCTCATTTGTCCTAAAGCATACACTTTTACACTTCCCAGCACCAGCCATTAATAATTGTTTAACTCTTCTATTTTTGTTCTATTGTCATTTCATTGCCCTAGTATCCCTGTAAGAATAAAGAGGTATATGTGTGTAGGTTCTGGTGAAATGCTTTGTTATAATATCTAATTTGTCTTTAAGAAAAAGGTTTCTTCTTAAATATATCCTTTATGGATAAGCAATGATGACTAGGATGATCCTCTCAAACATTGTTTGGAATCAGTGAGATGGACTAGGCATATGATTCATATTTTTGTATGAAACAGCATTTCCATACAAAAGAGACATGGTGGCACAGTGGTTAGAATGCAGTATTGCAGGCTAAATCTACATTCCTACTACCAGGAGTTCAATCTTAATAATAATAATGATAAAGTTGGAAGGGACCTTGGAGGTCATCTAGTCCAACCCCCTGCTCAGGAAGGAAACCCTATACCATTTCGGACAAATGGCTGTCCAGTTTCTTCTTAAAAACTTCCAGTGTTGGCGCATTCACTGCTTCTGGAGGCAGGTTGTTCCACTGGTTAATTGTTCTAACTGTCAGGAAGTTTCTCCTTAGTTCTAGGTTGCTTCTCTCTTTGGTTAGTTTCCACCTGTTGCTTCTTGTCCTGCCTTCAGGCGCTTTGGAAAATAGCTTGACTTTCTCTTCTTTGTGGCAGCCCCTGAGATATTGGAACACTGCTATCATGTCCCCCCTCGTCCTTCTCTTCGTTAAACTAGACATACCCAGTTCCATCAGCCGTTCCTTATATGTTTTAGCCTCCAGTCCCCTAATCATCTTTGTTGCTCTTCTCTGAACTCTTTCTAGAGTCTCAACATCTTTTTTACATCGTGGTGACCAAAACTGGATGCAGTATTGACCGGCTCAAGGTTGACTCTGCCTTTCATCCTTCCAAAGTTGATAAAATGAGGACCCAGATTGGTTGGGGGCAATATTCTGACTCTGTAAACCGCCTAGAGAGAATTTTCTAATATCCAGTGAATTTTCTAATATCCGGAAAAATAATCAGGTAGGTTCTTCTTTTGAGAACCTCTAACCATAATGAAAAATTAAAAATCAGGACGAGACATAATTTGACTATGTTTAAGTTAAAAAAATGTTCTCCGAGATTTCTTGAGCTTGATATACTTAATATTTCTTTATCTAAAATGTTCAATTTTTTAAAATAATCTTTTTGGAAAAAGACATAAACAATTGAATAGTATTTTTGAAAGCTATCTCAGTGCAAGCCTTCTGTTGCTGTCTTCCTTTATTTTGCTTTTATTGCAATTATAGACTTTGGCTTTAGCTGACATAGTAAAAATGGACATGGTGAAATAGCAGTTTCACTGATTGACTTTACAATTAAGAAGGTAGAACAAACTCTTCTACTGTTGACTAGGGCCCAGAATTTATATTGAATATATTCTGCTAATTTCTGAGTAAACATGCATGGGAATTTATTACTAGTAATATTACACTTATTCAAGAAATGAACTGGAATTTTAACTATGACCTTTCATTATATTCAGTAAATCAGTATGCTCCCCATTTGTTCAATAGAGCTAGAACTCAAGATGTTGTGTACCAGAAATACTTAATGTAGAATTAAAATATAATTTCCAATGAAATTAATGTCATTCTTGAAAGAAACAGAACTTGTCTCGTGAGCGCTTTCTTTGGGGGAGGCTAACTCAATTGCTTTGATGTAAAGGTTCTGTCTATTCTTTTAAATATTCCTTTGATGCTGTATTGCTCCACTTGTAATAGACTGTTATTGCTCTAGATTGAATTTGCAGAGTAAGGTAAATCTTTTGTGATGTGATTGTGCTGTCTTAAACTCAATATTGTTCAGAGGGTCTTTTATAACTCTCTGGTTTTACTGCAACAAACAGGACAAATTTTCATTTTTACTCTTTTAGAGGGTTTTTTTTATGCCTTATTTTGAGACTGAAACAGGAGGTGCACATTCCATGAGTCTTGAACTCTTACAGCACCACAAAGACCATTGGTTATTGCTCACTGAACAGCGTTGGAGTATTAAAAATAAATATTTTGTGAACGTTATTCTATTTCCAACAGCACTTACCAATATTACTCAAGTTCAGTTAAGAAAGAAAGCAAAGTTTCTCATTTAGTTCAAACCCAGTTCAGCAATTGTCTGTCTATAAAAAATGCTACAGGCTCAGAACAAGATTGACTGTCTCCTTAGTTATGTTGATGAACTTGATGTTTTCACCAGTAAACCTATTTCACTGAATTAGACCAGCTGCCTTTAAACTTTACTAGATATTTAATGTCAGTAGGATCAAACCCATCAATTGTGCACAGCTCATTTATAAATATAATCATCTCTAGGATCTGCATCCTGTGGGGGTTTTTTTGTCTGCCAGTTGTTTACAGAACAATGGATTGCTCACTTGTTTTTTAGATGTTATGGATCCATTCAGTGATTTCTTTTCAAAGTAAACCTATTTATTTTATTTACTGTAATCTCCTAAACCATGTTCATGTGATTTCCCAAATTATTTCAGATGAATGTAGCAGGAAGCAATAATAAAGGGCATTGCTTTTTAGAACTGACTGTTGTGAAAATGTACTTAATTCTAAGACTTTCAGGCAAACTGTAAATACTATTTTGTTATCCTAGAATCATACAATATGAGAGTCCAAGTTTACTAAAGTGTACTAAACTCCCTGGAGTCCATTTTTTTCAAAAATACAATAACAAGACAAAATAGTTTCGATCATAATTCGAAGTTATTTTACTCTTACTAAATACAGCACATTTTACATAATTCAAAGCCATCTTACTCTTAGTTTGCTTCTGAGTAGAATGGCTGGTATCAAGCTCCACAGACCAGGACTCGGTCATAAATTTCACTCCTATGATTTCATACATGGCTTAACATGACTACTAGAGTATGGCTTGTCTGAAATATTTCAAATACAAAATGTGGTATAGTTAGATAAGCATCTTTATTTCAATCTAGAATGAAGTTACCCAAGAGCTGGTTGCCTTCTTTCATCATGAAAGTACAGTTCTCTCAACCATGGAAGTTTAAACTTTATGCTTCTTCTTACCTTCTCATTTTGTGACAGATTCTTTGAGCAGTTGTTGGGCTTGTTGACATAATGGATATTTCTGCCCTCCTCTTACTCCTCCCATGCTAATATTCTTATTCTAGCTTTTTTCAACCTGAATTCTTATACCCAAAAAATTGGCTCAAATTCTCCCAGAAGATTGTGCATGTTGATTTTCGGTAGCAAAGGTTTGTATGGATGGGTAAGCTGTAACTTTTCAATGATAACATGATATATCTCTTGATCTCTTTATAAGGCATTTTGGTTTAATTCACCTTTGAACTTGGTACAATGATGACTAAAAAGATATAAGAACGGATATGGCTATCAGCCAGCTTTATATTTCCCTTATTTAGAAGCTTATGAAGCCGCAACAAAGTAAAACTGGTTTTCAGAACTTTCTTTGTTAAAACCCATTATGTTCTTTCAGGGAGATCCTGGAAATAGCAAAAACCAAACAAGTTTGATTGGCAAATTTTTCAAAGCATGGTTGGGGAATTTTGTGACACTCCAGGCTTATTCTAAATCTCAAATAATCATGGCCAGTGATGAAGAATCATGAAAGATGTAATTTAACCATTGGTTTCCAAATCCTCTATGGCAGGGGTGTCAAACTGCCAGCCTGCGGTCCGGTTTCATCATACCGGAGCTGCGCCTACCCCATTGCCGGCAATGGCAAAAAAATTCCGATAGGTTGTGCGATGTCACATGACGTCGTGAGTTTGACATGTCTGCTCTATGGTTTCAATTTCCCACAATCCTAGAAAAAAATACCAAGAACCTGACTGAACATTTTCCTGAGGGTCCAGGATTCCCCTGATATTTCTACTGTTCTCCTGCTTCTGCCTACCATCTCTACCACATGCAAGCCCACTTTTCCTTATCCTTAATGGGAGAGCAAAAGAAGGCAGGAAATGTAACAGAAGTGAGATCAGAGAAAAGGGAAACTTTCTCATTTTGCTGCACTCTGTACTGTAATGACATGATTTGGCAAGCACAGAGGCAGAACATAACTTAAGATCTCTTCTCCTTCCTGTGTACTGATCTGAGCTAGACAAAGATATGGGAATGTAGAGGTGGGAAGGACTCAACAGTCTCTGCTTGGAGATAATGCTATATTATCTTTTAAATAAATATTTAAACTGCTCTATGCAAGAATCTATAAAACAGAATTCCCAACAGATGGCTGTCTAGTCTCTGTTTGAACACAGCCAGTGAAGGGTAATTGATTACACTGTCAAATTGGTCTTATTGTTCAGAACTTGTTTCTAACACTGTATTGAAGTACGTTTTCTTGTAATTTGAGTCTTTTGTTGCCCCTTGGACATTCTAGAATTATAGAGAAAAAGTTTTGACTTTCTCCTGTGTTACAACCTCTCAGGAATTTGAAGAGTGTTATCATATTCTTCATCAGTTTATTAAGAGCAAACATTCCATGTTCATTGATTCCCTTTCCTTCACAGAATTCAGTTTCTTGACCAATTTCTTTTTATGGTGCTCATCCTTACTTCAGGGTTTCCATCTTAATTTCATCTAAAGCATTCATTTAAAAATTATCTATATCAAGCTCACTATGCTTGGCCTGAATATGTTTAGCAGTCCTTGAGAAGTACAATCATTTCATGACAATGAAACATTATCCAGATGTTTCCATAAACCAAATCCTTCCCATCGACACCGTTTGCACACCCAGTCATTTTACATATATTGTTTTTATTTCTCCTTTCAGCTCATTTCCATGGACTGGAAGGGTGGGTGAGAACATCACTTGAGGCCCCAGGACCTTGTGCTTCATCCTTAGAACTTCAGAGTCCGTGATGAAAGTTAGAATTGATCTTTACAATGTTTCATATCTCACATGAATTAACAGGGAGGGATTAATGTCAATGTTAATACACTTGGAAATTGTTTTGCTACTTGCTTCTAGCAGAGTTGCTGAGTTGATAGACAATTGCTTTAGTTTTTCATACTAGTGAGTCACCAATGATAGTTCTCTTGGTCTTCCAGAAGAGCACAGCTGAAATCCCTTTAGGAACCCACTATCCTATCTCCTGTTTCTCAGTGTCACTTTTTCTTCCTCTGAAGGCTTAGATTCTGTTCCTTCTTGAAAGGACTGGAAACTTATTGTAATTTCAATGGTTAAGAATATTACCTCTTATCTCTTGCTTCTGAATTGTCACTCTTAAGCAACAGGGTTGCTCTTTTGTTTGATTTTCTTTATTTTGAAAAGATGCTACTTCTGTCAGCTCAAATGATATTTTTTCATTTGACAAAACAGCATATTTTCTAATGAACTACAGATGTTCCATCTACAACTCCAATTATCTGAATTTTTCTTTAAATACCAGTATGTGTTTGCACTTCAGCTGATGTATGTCAGATTGTTTTCAGGATTACAAACAAGCCATTAGCATTATAGGTATATCAGCTGTTGACTTCTGTCCATTTTTATTTCCGTTTCTTATGGTGCTACTCATATTTATATCATGGTTATCCCAAAGGTGCTTTTTAAAAAAAGGCAACTGGACTTTCTTGTTTTTTCTTTTTCTTGAAGATTTTTCACTTCTCATCCATGAAGCTTCTTCTAACTAAATAGTGGGAAAAGGAAAGGATTTATACTCTTTGCAGTCAACCAATTGTGAACACTTATTTATATTTATTTATTTATTTAATCATTAACACTTATTTCCTCTTGTCCCCCTTTAAGGCTTCAGGATAGCCAAAATTTGTTTGTGGCAGTGTAAAGATTATAGGAAAGATTTTAGACTGTGCAGAAATGAACAAACTAACTCTAGAAATGAAAGACAAAGAAGTTACTGAATTTCACGAGGTATGGGACATGTATTATAGCTGGTTAGAATTAAGGAATAAAAAAGTAAGAGAAGTAATGTAAATAATTGTTAATAAATGTAAGAGATATAGGACATAGTATTGTTAAGGAAAAAGGAAAATGTATTGTGTATTGTGTATTTTGTTTGTTTGAAAAATAAAAAATATATTAAAAAAAAAGATTTGTTTGTGGCTCCCATATTGAATTCAATTCTTGTTCATTCTCCATGTTGCTCTATGAGCCAGAAACCATCTGCCTTATATTCTTCTTATGTTCTCAGCTTACTCACCAGGAAGCAGCCACTCAATCACCCAGAAAGGACTCTTAGGTCCCACTCCTTGCAATATCTAGCTATTCAGAGTTGACCTTTTCACCTTTCATAGCTGAGGACACAGTCCCTTAGCTTCTCCAGACACTCTCCCTTCTTCCTTCTATTTTCCTCATAGTGAACTGTTAAGCAAACCCTATTTGTTCTCCTTCTTTACTCACTTGTTAACTAATTTAAACTCTTAACAGTCCCATAGTATTACCACAGTTATATAACGCTGTCTAATGTTTATATAATACTGTGTTTTGCTTTTTACACAATGCTCCAATTCATCTCTGTCTTTAGATATTCATGAGAATTTCTACAAAATGGCGTAAACCATCATATTATGTTTGGGTGCCCTTATCATTCTGCTGAAGGAGACCCTTGGCTACAACTTTCAAGTCTAATCTGAATATCCATTGCTTAGAGGGGATCTAAAATTGTGGGAAATGGTTTTCAACCTTGTGTTTTCTCCTTCTTTCACTTCAACCACACCTATTATGCATGAAAAACTTTGGATGCAGATAAGAAATTATGCGTATATGGCACAAGTACAAGGTTACATAAGGACCAGCTTAAGGAATTGGAAAACAGAAAACCCTAATTCTCCAAAAAAAAAGGTCATTTAGCTTGGGCCAATTATAAATTAACAATGAGGAGATCTCGCCTGTCAGATATAGAGACCAAGGCAGCTTCTGCTTAAAGCTTTTGTAGCAATTTTATCAATGCTGTGTAACACACTTTCAGCCATCAACAAAAGAATAAAGATTCTTGCACAACCCAGCCAATAATGATAACGAAGCTTTGATATAGTGAGCCTCTATCATCTCTTTTCAATGAGTGAAACAGAAGCTTCAATAAAAGGCTAGAAGCAAATGCTTGGTGGATTGTACAGAGACAGCATTAGATTAGCAAGATCATTTAACACATTCTGTATTAGTACTTGTATATATTTTAGCTATGACACATGCTGTTCTGTAGGTGGAGGGCTGTATGTTTTACCTTTCTTAAAATAAATTTCAGACCTAACATTTTATTTAAAATGATTTGACACTATAAAGCAAAGAACCACTAATAAACCATTAAGAAAAATCCTTACTGCAGTAATAGTTACGTATTTCATTTTCTGTTCTTTGTATTTAAAATACTTGTCTTTATTTGAGGTAAAGACTTATTCTGATCTTTTTTTTAAGTGACAACTGGTTTTGAGAACATCTAAAATTCAGAGAACAGTGTCTGTGGCCTAATATGCCATTGAAAAATCATCCTTTAAATGGAAAAAAAAGCACTTCAAATTTATATAATCCAAGACGGATTGTATCTCAGCATCACAAGAGAATTATTGTGAATTAAGAACTTTAGTTGAATATATCATTCCATAGTTGAACCTCCCCCCCCCAAAGAGTTAAAATTGGGTGGCACTCTAGGGCTTATAACAAAAGTAACTATTAGTGAAAAACTATCTGATACATTCAATACAGCAGGACCCTGTTCCTTCCCTCTAATCTTTCAGCGAGACTCAAGGGAGGCTAAAGTTTAGATCAGTCTATTCTCTCTAGAACTTTGATTCACTATTAAATTCCATCTAATGAAGATGACTTTGCCATCTCACGTTCATCAGCAGCTATGCATAGAACAATGGCAGGATCTAGAGGGATAGAGGGGTATTGTTCCTTTTCTTGTTATGCTGTACCTGAGTAGAATTGCATGAAAATTTACATCATGGGTGTTGTGGTGTATTATACTGGAACTTAGCTGACTGAAACATGTAGTAGCACTGCCTTATATACAGTATTACGTGTGCCTAAAAACAATGGAAGGGGATGGATATATTCCTCTAAATGTGCAGCTAGCACGACCATTTTCCTATACTTAATCAGGTTCCAACAGAAGAGAATATCTGTAGCTCAGGGTTGAAGTGTGGAGTTCTTGGTGCTCTAAGAGCTTGGTTGTTTGTTTGACATTACTCCACTAGGTAATATCCACAATGTATTTTGAAATAAAGCATATGTTTCCTAGGGCTGTGAGAGCCATTTCTATTTGGCTCAACTTTCTTGAACTTGATTTCCTGATGTGTTGAGACCTCAATTACCAGATTTTCCAACTCTATTGCCCGCATTTGGCTATGCTAATAGACAATATTGGCCACTTGGAGTTTACTAGTTAGGGAAAAACTGATTGTTTATGCTTGGATGATTGATTCTAGTGCGTAAGGCCAAAACAACAACAAAAAATGTCTGCAGGATGAAAAACCCCAACAGTGAATAGAAAAACTCCAAATCTATAGGCCAGGTATGCAGTCTGTACTAATAATTGTGTGAACCATGGGGGAAGGGGGGGGGGAAGAGAAATCCTTTTGGTGAGAAAATACTTGGAAATCAAATGGATAATCATCATATTCCATGTGTCTCAGTTAATTGCACTATAGTCTTTATATGGAGTTACAATGCTGGGCATGAACTGCTTTCCAGATACAGAACTGTTTACTACATGATGTTCTAAATAGAAGGCTCATTAATAGTATAAAATATGCCTGTATTTAATTCTATAAAGTCTAAGATATGAGACTAAAAAGAAGCAGCAAAGAGCAGTAGGAATGCATAACACAGTCCAGCAATATTAGAGTTCTATTCATCTCCATAGAGGATCTCTATAATTCTTGGGTATATAGCTATTCTGATGGATTTTGTTTTAGTTTTGTGTGTGAGGGTGAAAGAAGACTAGTGAGAATTACAAGTTTGTTATATGAGATTATATGAAAGATTGCTTTACATCAACGTGTCTCACCCACCTCTCTTAAACCAATGCCTGCAAGTAGGCTGGATAGTCTGAGAATTAAGGTCTCACTGGTATCTACAAACCACCAGACTTAAGCAAACTATTTCACATCATTAGTAAAGATTACCTAACAGTCATTCTAGCTGGAGAAACTGATGCCTCTTTCCCTACTGGAAAGTCCCAAAGAAAATTTAGAAAGAAAAGAAAAAGAAAAAGAAAAACCACTGTTCACTAGGATTAGACAACTGATGTGGGTTGAAAAAGCTTTGAGATTTTTTCTACCAACATGGAAGCAAAGCAAGACTTAAATTAACTTTTAAAGTAGATTAAAAGTTTTAAAGTAGATTAAAATGTTTTACATATGAGGAAATCAACATGTTTCTGAAAAATAGGAAGGATGAGAAAGGCCACATTGCTATATTGTCAGTGGACAATTATGAAACCAGCCCTTCTCTCTCCCTATCCATCTTTGAGTTTTCACGTCCCCTGTGCTCACTGAACTATGCCAGAAGTCTGAAGTAATTTCTTGCAAAAAGTATCCAAAGTTAATCGGAAGGCCATGTGAAAATAAGCCAATGGCTGCATAAAAAGAGAGGGTTTTATTTTCATCAAAAGTTATGTTCATAACATGTGATTCTGGTTCAAACAGAATTCAGTTGCAGAAATACTCAGATTTTAATGCTATGCCTAAAC
This sequence comes from Protobothrops mucrosquamatus, assembly GCF_001527695.2. Taxonomy (NCBI): domain Eukaryota; kingdom Metazoa; phylum Chordata; class Lepidosauria; order Squamata; family Viperidae; genus Protobothrops; species Protobothrops mucrosquamatus. The sequence continues at coordinate 338,930 of NW_015386701.1, forward strand.
CCTGATGGTGGAAAGGAATGTCTTAACTGATATGCCACTGAAAGGAAACAAATTGCTGTACTCTTATCTTTGAAAGACGATCCTGTGGCAAACTAACTTGGCCTCATGTGAAGGTATCCAGGATTTTACAGAAAGAAGCATTAAACAGTTATAACAAAGCAAATAATTTTACTCTCCACATATTCTTATTAAAAGTAACCTTCAGACACCTTGAACAAAGAGAATTTAGTTGTTGAATTTGATATGCATAATGGAAGAATAAAAATATCCTACATAGGATACACTTTGAGTAACACTTCAGTATATTAGCATATATTACGTTTGTATGCTTGCTCAGACCCCATTTTTTCTCCAGGAACCTCTGGCCATTTCCCCCTTAGTTACCTATATATTTTCTAATCACTTATGCATCATTACAGTGATGTAAAACCTTTTCTCATTACTGATATTGTGACCCAACAATGTCGGATAACTGTAGGAGACAACATATGGGGAAATTACCAAAGCAGCATATAAAATTATCCCTCTTTACTTTAGCTCAGCTGTAACAGCCCTGGGCTAAGAGAATGAGTGACCCGCCCAATGTCACCATGTGATAGAATGGATTTGAATCTGGGTCTCTCTGAAAGCAGTCCAACATCTTAATCACTACACCACGCTATCTGTTTTCATATTTACTCAACTAATGTAATGTGACTGTTGCTTGATTTCTTAAGGTCTAAGACATACTGAGAAGTTGGATCTGGTTATGGAATCAGATTTATGCCCCTTACCTGCTGTACCCATCATGTGTTTTCACAAAAGCTAGTGGTGGACAAATGAGTGTGCTACAATCTCTAAATTCCCAGATTTTATTCCCTTCTTTCTAGTCTGTAGACCTTCTGGAACCTCTACAAGCAGAAAGATAAAGCAAAACAAAATACCAAAAATACAAAGCCTAGAGCTGCTTTTGGTCAGCCCTTTGAGATAGTTCAGACAAGAAGCACTGACCACAAGTAATAACACTACCTTTGTTGTAAGGTTAAGTAGCAGAATTTTACAGGTTTTGAAAATACACCTCTCCTCTCTCACCTTTATAATTCAAGAAACTAGGGAGGGTCCCTTCAGAGATGTTTGTCACCCTCCCATTGCTTCTCTGGGCTATGCTTTCTCTTATTGGACTGTTGCGTACTCTGATCCTCCTCCTGCTCCTGCTGCTGTGTCTCAAGAACATTCTCACAAACCATTACACTTGTTGAGAGAGGCAGCTAAACATAGTTTGACCATAATGCAAAGAAGTGATGAAGAAGATATGAGATGAAATTTGCCAAGCAAGGGAAGCATGAATTAGCCATTTATAGAATAGAATAGAATAGAATAGAATTCTTTATTGGCCAAGTGTGATTGGACACACAAGGAATTTTTCTTCGGTGCATAAGCTCTCAGTGTACATAAAGCTATAAGTGATAAATCATGATCATAGTCATTGTAAAAATACATTCATCATAAATCATAAGATAGAACACTTAGTGATAGTCACAGGATACTAAATAAGCAATCATCATAAATCATACTAGGAAACTAAATAAAACAATATAAATCTTAAGATACAAGCAAGAAAGTTATAGTCATAAGTAGATAAGGAGATAGGTAATAGGAAAGATGAGAAGAATAACAGTTATAGAGTCTTACTAAATAGTTTGACAGTGTTGTGGGAATTAGTTGTTTAGCAGAGTGATGGCATGGGGGAAAAAACTGTCCTTGTGTCTAGTTGTTCTGGTGTGCAGTGCCCTATAGTGCTGTTTTGAGGGTAGAAGTTGAAACAATTTATGTCCAGGATGTGAAGAGTCTGTAGATATTTTCACAGCCCTCTTTTTGACTTGTACAGTATACAGGTACACAGTATATTTTACTTTACACAGTAAATGTAATGTTCACTCAGTGTAATTATGTATTCAAGATGAACAGTGAATAATATTTATATGTTACATATGTAAGAGTGTAGGTCTATACATATGTTGTATGTAGTATGTTTTAAATGTGTGTTATGTATGTGTACAGTTTGAGAGGAAGCAACTAAATTTCATTTTTAATGTGTGCCATTGTGCCCATAGGAAAAAAATGACAATAAAAGTTATCTAATCTAATCTAAATCTAATCTAAATCTAATCCAATCTAATCCAATCTAATCTAATCTAATCTAATCTAATCTAATCTAATATCCTTGTTCCTTGTTCAGGAAACAGAAAAGGCAAGTTTCAGCCTCAAGATTCAGATCCAGGTATTTGCTTCATTAAAAATTGTCTTTGATTCAAAATCAAAGTCAGATCTCATGTTGCTTTAGATCTCATTTCAATGCAGCATTTTTTTCTGAGGACACAAGTGAACATGTAATCAGACATAAAACCTACAGTTCCAGGAAGGTACATGCATCAGAGACATTATGCAAAAGTTAATGTAATATGATGAAGAATGGAGCTGGTCAACAATGTGAAAGGGAAATGCTGTCCAAATTCTGACCATTTACAGTATATCCATTTTCCACTCATTCTCAATGCAAAAAAGGTCTATCAACTGCATTGCTACTTTCAGTAGCAACATTCCTCAACCTGTGCCTGCTCCAAATATGTGGAATAGAAGCCCAGAACATTAACAATGCTAGTTGAGAAAGTTTAAAAAGTGACACCCCTGAGAATGTCCAGATTGGGGAAAATTGCTTTGCAGAATACACACCAGTATTTCCAAGATAAAGTGAAGAACTATAGCTTAAGTCTAAGAGATAGAACCTCTGCCAGCAGCATCCACAGTGGCAGTCACTGACTTTAAAATTGCAGATGTGACTGGATGATTGAAGCCATATCCTTATTATTGTATGTTGTATGCATTGTTCACACATAAAAATGGGTGGTCTTTCATTGCATAGTTACCTCTGCCATTTGGAAGTCAGTGATGCTGTTGGCATCTGATGTGTATATGTATAGAAGTCCTTAGTTTTAATTTCCAATTTCTCCAGACAGGGCTAGGAAAGACTTCAGTCTGAAATGCTAGAGGACTCCTTGCTGTGTATATAGTATTGGGACAGATGGAATCAAGTCTAACACGATATAAGGCAGCTATATCTAGCTTGCAAATCCTGAAAAGGTATAAAATTTATGAAAAAAGCCTGAAGTTAAAAAAAAAATCTAAGAAAAATTGGCAGACATTATGTAGCTTCACATGTAGATTTCCATCACATCCTTAGTAATCTTTATGTCATTTTTTACTATGAGCACACTGGCCCACATTAAAAATGAAATTCTGTTGTCTGTTCTCAAAAGAAAATATATATCTACCCATACAAATACAAAACACACATATACATATGCTATATACATACATATCTATCTACAGTATCTATCTATCTATCTATCTATCTATCTATCTATCTATCTATCTATCTATCTATCTATCTATCTATCTATCTATCTATCTATCTATCTATCTATCTATCTATCTATCTATCCCATGCATCTATCTACATATAAATATTAATCACTGTCCATTTTGAATACTGTACATAGTGGAAAGAGGAAACTTGAGAGTTCACAAGGTTTATGCTATATGGAACAAAACTGTGGCTGAATTTGGATGTTCTGCTTCAGATAATTGTCACTTTGTTTTTCTCCTGAGTACTCTGGTGGGCTTGAAGTTGCCATGTAAGTTCTAAAAAGGTAAGCACTGCCTCTGATTTTATCCATTTGCAATGCAGGTGGAAATAAGGAATGGACTTATCTGAAGGACCTCTTTCTTTGTGTACTTTGTCTGTCAGGCATAGAATGTGCAGATCTCAAAAGAATTAACATACACCTTCTCACGTGAAAAGGTAAGCATAGGCTGTTGGGCATAAGGGTGTCATTTTATTCTTCTTGCATTTAGTTTATGTATAGAATAAACCAGAAGAAATCACGTAGCTTACCATCCCATGAGAGAAAATGAAGGAAGGAGAAAATTGCATGTTTTTGTGAAAGAGGACATGTTCAAAATGTGCAGGATGAATTATGAGCCTGAGGTTCTTGTCCTGTTCTCCCATTTCTATTTTGATTGCAACATTTGGATGGCCACTATTTGATTCATAGCAATAAGAAGCTAAAGGAACTACCTCAATCCAAGTGGCACTGTTCATAACAGAACAAGAATTGACAAAATGAACTTTGTTATGCTTTTTTTGTAAAAAAAAAAAAAAAAAAAGGTGCCGGAACTCACACAAGTCATACAACCCACCTTGCCTACCCTACAAGGTTCTATCTAAAAAAGGTGCCAGAACTCCGTTCTGGGCGTTCTACGACAAAAAACAACAACACCTGGTTATGGTACTGTCTCTATAGACCAAGAATACCAACTGTTTATTAGTATTACAATAAAATGGTAAAATGCTGCTGTTTACCTGTCTATGGAGGTCCAAAAATTGAATGTTTGAGGTCTGTCTCAAATACATTTTTGCTGAACCTATGCCAAAGTTTATATTTTCCATACCTGCTTGATGCAGTATTTCATGCAAGGATTGATTTGCTATAGGTCCCTCCCTTCTACAAAGCAGCCTCCATTCTCTTCTATATTTAAGCTAAATCTTTTTATTACCAGAAGGAGATTTGTCTAAGTTCACGTTAGCACTTTGTTATTAATCTATAATCTTATAATGCTATTCTTTGGGCAACTCAATAGTTCATTCTTTGCGGAAACCCGCACATGGATGCACAGTATTTTAAAAGTGGCCAAAAGATTGTGTTTTCTCCTCCTTTCATTCATCTTTCAAAACTCTAATGTGCACAGGACAGTTCTGCCCTCCCACAGCTTCCCTCTTTTTAAATGCTTGCACCGATCATATTTCTGAGAAATTATTTTATGCAAAAGATAAAGTTGCCACATCTTGTTTTATCTTTTTGGTTTAATTCTTAGGGCTTAAAATTGTGGTGACAAGATTGTGGCTCCCTAATAGTCCTGGTTGCCATGGAACTGTCCTTTCTGAAAAGAACAAGGTCCAGAGGCACGAAGGCCCCCCTTTTAATATTATCTTCCTAGTTGGCCTACACACAAATCCTTGCTCAGAGATACCAGAACTTAGTGTAGTATACAGGGTAACACTTGCTGACAGTGCAGGCCTTTGAAAAAACAAAAGGAAGGAACTTAATACTGCTGAACACCAAAGACTCTTCAGTACAAGAAGTGCTTTGTGACGCCATCCCTGCTCTTGTCTCTTTGGAGGGTTGTAGGGGAAGGGGGAGGGAGAAAAAAAAGGGGGGGAGGAGGAGGAGGAGGCTGTCTTCACATGAAAAGCAGAAGCATACTCAGCACTTTCAGTTGGATGTGCTCAAAGGCAATGAAATTCTCCTGTGACTACACAACCAAATGGCTTGGTTGTATCCAGATATTGGAGAGTTGTGTTCTCAACTTCACCAGTTGTGAGACAGGAACTTTTTATCACACAGTCTAGGAGAAGTAGCTAGAAAGAGACAAGATTCATTCCTTTATTTTGCCACCTTGCAGGAACTCAAATGAGATTTTATAGCAAGTGTATATATATTGGTGTAGAATGTGCAATGTATAGCCTGATGCATCTAACATATATGTATATCCATTATGCTGCTAACATTCTTCTTCCAATTATATTTTATTTCCTTGTTGTGAGAATTTCTTGGTAGAAACTGTCTCCCTCTGGGTGCACCAGTTGTCAAGTTAAGCACTGTATTTGTGTGCCAGCCAAGTACTACTCATTGCATTTGGGTATTAATGAAACAAAGCCAGAGAAGTGATGTGACAGCATCTTTGGCACAAGAGAGACCCATGATTGTTTTTTGGGAACTCCAAGACATCAAACTCACAGGGATGGTTGCCTCTCAAACTTGAAGGCATTTTAAAAGAGGCAGAAGCCCAATCTCATGCATCGTAGATTGGGATGGGGGTAGGGGGTAGAGAACCCAGTGAATTTCATAACAAAAACAGTGTTTGCTTTTGCTGACAGTTCCCATATTTGAATTTGGAAAAGCTAGGAGCTGAGCATTCTTACTCAGTGGGAAGTCACCAAATTTGGCATTCACTTCACCTACAGCTTTAATGGAGTATTGGGCTATAATGACTTTCCAGACTGCATCATTTTACTTGTACCTGTGTCTATGAACATGCATTGCTAATTCACATAAACATTTGGTGTGTCCTGATTTAGTAAAGGGTCATAGTGGCTGCACAAAAAATACAAGATGATTCAAGAACATTGGTTTCTGTGTGCTACTCTCTCTTTTGCAGCAAAACTAATCTTGTTAGAAGAAGAACAGATTATCTTGATTTCTGTGCCAGAAGTTGCCCTGTGTATGAATTGACTCCTGATTCAATTGTTTTAGTTAGGAGTGTTTTGCAATAAAAAAAATCTGGATTATAAAAATACAAGCAGGTATGCTGTTAACCTCTTTGCCCCCCTAATTAAAGCTGGACCTTGGTAGCTAATCAATTTATGTTTTACATGATTCCAGTTACAATCCTAAACATATTAAGTACAGAGTAAGTTTAACTCCATTATTTCTGAATGGAAGTTTGTATTAGATTCTGCTTGTAATTCATACCTGCATATATAAGAGTGGGAGAGATTAAATTAATGATAAAGTTTGGCATTTTAGGAAGAAAAAGAACAATATTTTGAAATAAAATATCTATGTTGCTTCCGAGTTTCAAATATAAAATTCTATTCCAGGGATGGAGAACTTCATGAGCTAATTCATTAACTTAATATATCCCATCTGGTCAAAAACTTTCTGTCCCATGTCCTAAAAAGCCTTTATCTCTGATCAGTAGCTGATCAAAGGTAAGAATTATCCTCTTCCCTGAACTCAACTCAGCAAAGAACTACACTGATTCCAAGGATTTATTCTAATAAATGATTTTCAAGTGGTTGCTGAACAGAATGCGTGTGTCATTGCTACTAAGGATGGATTTTGAGTTTTCTACTGTGGCTTTATCCATGGTAGACTGAGGCCCCACCATAACTGATATGTGTTTGGTTTGAATAGGTCCCCCATCCTGTTTTATTCTATTGCTACAATTGTTTTTGTTTCCATACTCTCTGAAAGTCACAGCATTTCAGATATAGTCCTTTATTTTGGCTGATCTTAAAAAAAAGGCTAATATTTTTCAGGGTTGTAGGTTAGAATGGTAAGTCAAAATAACATTCCAGAAAGGAATTGGAAGACTTCTATGTTGCTGCCAAGAAAACCATAATGGCTGTGTCTCCAGGAATTGACCATAGCTTGAAGAGGCCTTAACATCAGCTATGTTAGCATACAGGGGCTATCCAAATGCTGATCCTTCAAGTAATCTTATAATGTTCTATATTGTTGCTAAGAAAATTGTATGGGAATTGAAACCGTTTTTATTCAAATACCTATTGTATCCTAACGTGTGGACAAAAAGGAGCAAAGGAACTTTAGTTGCATGGTGTTTTATGTGAACATGCATTTTATAATAATGCCTGGGATTATGTTGCACATTGTATTTATTTTGCTGCATCTATGCCTTTTAAAAAATCCATTGTTAACCTGCCACTGAGGTTCTGACCTTGTCCCCTTGTGTAACTCTCCTGTCAATCAAATTCATATTAGACATAGATAAAACATACATCCATGAATAACCATCCAGATAACTGACATCTCATCTTAAGTGTTTTTTTAAAAGAAAATAAATAGGAAACTTAAAAAAAAAGTAAAATAAGGCAGTTGCAATTATGCTTTAGAGTTGTCTCTCAAGCATCCTCTGCTATGATCCATGCTTTGGTTCAAATGAATAAGTTCAGTGGTTTCATTGTTTGTTGTAGTACATTATTAAAAATAACCACTTAATATGCTTAGTTTATTATTTCTTTAAAAACATGAGAGATTATTTTAGCTTATTTATATTAACACTTCCCAAGTTCAACAGCAAACTGATAATTTTCAGAATTGCTTACTCTCTCAAGAGCTATAGTCACATGAATACAAATGTTGAACCCATCTTTTATCTGAATATTACCAGCACTATTCCCTAGTAAACAATTCTACACTGTTTAAAAATTTTTAAAAAAAGGTTTTAAATAACTAATTCACATCTATGCCTATGTATGTGGTTACATTCATGAACTCCTCTATCTAGAATATAGCACATTTTGCCCTTTGTAATAATTACTACTATATTTGAAAATGTCATCTGATTATGTTAAACTGGAAAAGGAGTTACAACTATTAATTTATAATGATAATGAATTAAAACTTTTGAATTTCTGGCTGACATTTAATAGTGATATCTAGAAAAATCATCCAATTTCTGATTTTTTTCAAGGCAAACTGTTTTATTTTACAGAATGCCTTGTTAGAGCTCTGAATCCAATCTTGTGATACATAACCCTATGTGTTATTTGTTAAAATATTCATTTATCCTATTTGAATAAACATGCATTTGTTCTGGATTTTTGGAGTAATATCTCACTTGTACGTTAACTTTTGCAGTCAGCTCTACTTTGAACTGACACAATAAGATTCCTTTTCCTGGATCATTTTAAAATAACATTTTTAGTGACGTTCTCAAGGTTGGGTTTTAGAATCCTTTCATTTCTCTGAGTGACGTATCATCCAAGAAGTGGATGTACTTGTTACTGTCTTTCACTATATGATATTCACTACAATGAGATGACGTTTCCTTGGCTTCTCACACTTCAGTTAAATATCAAGTTATGATATTATAGCCTTTTTCAGATCAAAAAATTTAAGCACCTATAAGAAACCCTAGAGCACCCTACAAATGAGATAGAAAACCTGATGCTTATTTTGCAGGAAAAGAAAACTTTGATACTTGAAAGACTTTGGCATAGTATAAATTGAATACACATGACACTTATGGTAAATACTAGATCTCCAAAGCTTCAAACTCTCACTTCTCAATGATATTAATCAGAAAGATGTAAAATGTATCCGTCTAAGTGTGTAGGAAGGTAATGCTGAGCTCTTGCTTTAATGTTTGGCTTGATCCACCTGATGTGTAGAGCCAACCCTGCTATTTAGGTGGAATGAAGCAGCATTTTAAGACAGGCTAAGATGGATCACGCCTTACAAGTTCTATCTGCCGTCTTTCAAACCTGCCACTTGACACAGCTCTGATGTTGGGCATAAAGTATGGCATATTCTGGCACACTACAATCATCTCAAAATGCATCACAATGGATAGTCCCCTCAAAGTAATGTTACTGAGCACTGCAATTTCTGGGGATGAGTAGGTTGTCCTTCTCCCTCAGATAAGGAAGGCTCCTTGCCTGTATGAGTCTGAAAAATTAGTCCCACCACTTTGAATGCCATCCAACCCAACCCTGTCACAAGACAACACCAACAATATCTTTTTATTAGGCTCTGCGTGACACTATTGCAACCATTTGGCACCATGTATATGAGTCATTGGTTTCTTTTTCAGTAGACTGGCAGGATTCACAGTGCCCAAACCAGCTGGGTTTCAGTTATAAAAATAAATTCTCTCTCTTCCAAAGGACATCTTGAAATGAAATACAGAATCCAAGAAACAACTAGCTTAGGATGCCAGAAATTAGAGAAGTTTATTATTTTTAGGGGTGTTGCCTTTCTGTTTCCAAGAAAATTAACAGGCAGGGCAATAAATATTTCAGATACTTGACAACAATCAAAAGTAATTAACCATGCTCAAGCAACAGGTGTTCAATGGGAAAGGCTGGCTTTTCGTCGATGTGTTTGTTCATCTTTTTCTCCTTTTATTCGCAGAATCCCTTGGAACATCATTCCAGTGTTTATATGGATAGGATATAATGAAACCACATTAAATATGTATCTTACAGCTTTATAGAAAAGTATCCATTCTATGCTTGTAGTTACGCAAAGGCTAAGTTAAAGCAGTTTAGGTTTAAAGTTAACAGATCAAAAGATGCAAAGTCACAGAATGCAAGGATTAGAAAGGATCCTGAGAACATCTAGACTAATACCTGCAGCAATCCATTTTTACCACACCCAAGTCAATGGTTGTTCAGGGAAAGAAGCCCATTATCTGTGATGGCAGTCTGCTATATTGTTGAACAGCATTTACCATTAGGATTTTTTTCAGATGTTCAGCTGAAAACTACTTCCTTGTCATTTAAGCCACTGTTTCTTGTCCTGGAACAATACTTGTTTTCGACAATTCTGCCTTGTCATCTTACATTTCTGTGGGTTTTTTTCTTCTCCAGGCTAATTGCATCCAAGGCCTACAACTGTTCCTCGTGATTTTTGGTTGCTGTAGTTTGCTAATGGTCCTTTTGAACATGCCTAGAACTAGACACAGGGTTCCAGGTGTTATCAGCCCAAAAAAGAATAATGAATTGTCCTGAACCTAGGGTGAGGAAACCCAAGATTCATTTTGTTTTGTGTTGCTTCCAGTAGTAGCACATTGTTGAATCATGTTTAGTTTGGGATCCACTAGGATTTACATCCTTTTTGCATGTGCCACTGTCAAAATGTGGGGGTTTTAATTTAATTGTAACACCATCCATAGAGTACTTAACTAGCTTGCTAATCAGCATGTCATGACATATTGCACAGAGAAATATGCAGTATAATATCCTAATGTGAGTGTAATACAGTTTGAATCATGATTTGAAAAAGGCCATCAGTCAATGGAATTTTTTTTCATATAAGATAAACTTGTAATTACAAGCATAGTTACACTATCTTACCGTAACTGCACTTGATGAATGAAAATGGTCCATTAGCAACATAAATTGAAGAGGTTTAATCCTGGCCAGGCCCAATATTCTATTGTAAAATTATAAGTGAGCAACTTTATGGAGATAGCAGATGCAGATAGAATACCATGCAATGAAGGAATGGGCTATGTAAAATAGTTTGCCTATAAATTAGAATGAAGACAAAGCTAATAAATGGATAAGCCTGAATATGGATAATTACACAGATCTGGCCATGTCAGTTTTCTTGGCAATAACAAAAGCCATTGATTTCTTTCATGATTTATTTTTCACTTCTGGGTCTAGCCTGCAGTGCTGGAATTCCCATCCATGTATTAATCAGGTCAAACCCTGCTATGTTTTATTTTTTAGCAGTGAAGATAGCAGCTCCATTGAACTTGAGACTTATAAAGAGAAGGTGTTTAATCATTTCCTTCATTTGTAGCAGCACTGGCAAAATTCACTCTTCTAAAGCTGCTATATTCATTGGAAGGAAAGTTCTTGTTCAAAGAAGATTTGTCATCAGTTGCAGAAGAAGAAAAAAGTTAGGATTAATATCTGTCTGTCTTGATAATTATCAGCTCTCCTTTGCATGTAAATATTAGGAGTCAGTATTTTTGAAGGTAAATGCAAAGATGGTGTTGCAGTTGTTTAATGTTGACTGCTTTAATATTTATTGGGGGAAAAGAAACATGGAACTACAGTATTAGATACCTTTCTTTTAAGTAGAATATATCTAATTTGGTAGTGCAATACAATGTGAAACTTATGGAAGAGACAAAATAATGTTTAAATTAATAAGGGCTTCACAGGGGAAATTTTAATATGACTGAGATAATGCTATTTAAAGCCCAGAAACTTTAAGTGTGTATTTTTAAAATCAGACCCTAAAAAGCACGAATGGGCCCAGTTTACCACTAGTGCATGAATAAATGATGTTTTAAGTAGCTAAAGGATGAAAAAAAAATCAAGAATTAAGTTCAAAGACTTCTAACTTAGCAGAAAATAGAAATGCATGTGTTGCCCATCTGTGGAAGAGACAGCTGTTTGCAGATGACCTTAAAGTAAAATGGGTATAAACTTTAAGCTTGCAGTAACAATAAATGTCTCAAAATCTATGCCCATACAAGAAGCACATGTTTAGCTTTTCATGCATCACAATAGAAGTCCCGTACCCACTCCCCCATCCTAGCCCCTTGTTCTTCAGGTTTCCTGCAGCCTCTTGACTGTCCCTGTCACCCACTGCCAGATGGGAACTGAGAGCTAAACTGATCTACCTCTTTGTGGTAGAAACCCCTAGAGCTTCAGCTACAGGTTACTGAAGCGCTCATGAAAAATTCAGTGCTGGCTATAACAAGCTTGCTGAAAGTAAAATGTGTGTCACATTATCCAGGCGACCTTTCTGATAGCAGAGAGCACTCACTGCAAAACTTTTATACAGAGACATCATGTGGAGGAGAATTCAGGATACAAAATTGACACACACACCCCGTGATAGCCTGTAGTGATAGCAAGGAGGATAGGTTGCTCCTGATGGAGAAACAGAGAAAATGGATGCACAGGGACTGTCATTATATTTTTCTGATGTGGTTTATTCAAAGATGAAGCAAAGGATGTACTTTTATAGGAAGAATCTGTAGCACTAAAACCATAGGAGAGATTTTCTTCTGTTCTGCTGGGACCTTTTCAATGTACTGTACTGCAAGTAACACAATTCAACAAGATGCTGGCCATTTCATCATTTTTATATCAGCATGGCTTTAGTATAACCAACATTCATCTTTCCTGCATGTTGCAAGACAAATTGAAATATATCAGATCCTCAGCCATTGCCCTTATTAAGACAATAATTAAACTAAAAACTGCTCAACTTCAGGAAAATAATTTAAGCACAGGGGACAGCAAACTTTCTTGCATTAGTTAGACATCTTTGGGATTTTGAGGGTATGTTGAGGGTCTCTAACATAATGGGCACTGTGAATTCACCAAACAACAGTTTGCTTCCTGTTGTCTTCTTCTAATTATAAAAAAAGTCCACTAGTTCATCTTACCTTTGTCATTTTTCTGAGGTGATGAAAATTCACTTTCAGTCACTGGATTACAAATGCAACCTATGTTTGTCATGTTAAATAAGATGCTTGAAGTTAATACATCATTTTATAACTTGTCATATTCTGTGGGTTATTTTAATGTGAAGAGCCTGAAATAAATCAATAAAGGGTTAAGGCAGGTGTCTGTGGGTGCATTGGTGGCCATGACTGCACTCTGGCTAAATGTGAACAATGGAAGTTTTCCAATCAAATGATGAAATGGTGGGGGAATGGAAATTGTGTTCTTTCAAACTGAGTTCTTCCTTTCTAAATGGCAAGGTGCCGATAATAACATTGAGAACCAGGCACTGTTTGTAAAAGGACAAGAGATCAGCAATACAGCGAAAGCATGAAAACACAGAACAATTTTGGGCATCCTGAAAAGTTAAAGATGACCTGTTCACCTGTTAAAGGTGATCCCTGTTTATGGAAAATAAATAAATAAATAGGCTGAGTAGAGATAAAAGATGTTCTTATGAAAACTGATTGCATTGATGATGGTCATGATCATGGCAACAACAGGGTTTGACAAACTTGACTATTAAATGCAGAGGATTGATTTAATGTTGATGATCCTAAATGGTTCCAACATTTTCCATATGGGCTTCTGTGTTGAACCTATGGCCAAAGTTAGTATGGCGACAGATCAGTAGTCCAGAAGCATAATATCAGAAGGAAATGGGAAGATCCTATGTAGAAATGGTAAATAACCATGTTTTGTATATTGAGAGGCCAAAAATTAAACCAAGGTTGTAATGACTCTAATTCTCTTTGCAGCATATATCACACCTGTAGAAAATAAGTTGAGAAGATCGTTAGATATTCGGCAGATAAAAAAAACAATAGTATGTTGCAACTACCTGTGTAATATTTATTTTTCAATAGAAGCATATATTGTCCTACTGTTCTTCCCACACCTATTTCCAGATAGATCATAAACTCCATTTTATCAGATGTGCCCCGTTCCTGCATTTAAAACTGTTTTAAAATCAATACTGGAAAGCATGGAATTATTACCCATTGTACAAAGGAAAATGTAATAAGGGAATGCAAATACAGTAGGATTAGTTTGAGTGTGCCTTGGGAAGGGTTTAGCAAAAATTCTAATGTTTAACCAGTAGATAAATGTAATTTGTGCACTTCTATAGAATATTTATTAATGATGGGAAATGGATAAAGAAATTTTGAGATGCTGATTCAAAGATATTTGATATCTGATCTGCTTCATCCTACTTAATATTAGTTAAAGGAAGTAAAAATGATTGTATCAATATTTTAGGCTTGAGCATCACTCCTATTGCATTTTATACAATTTTACAAGACACTTGTTCAACATTGCAGGCTCAAAAATGTTCAAGAGCCCTGCTTTATGCTGGTAGTCTGCAAGTCACCTGAGGTCTATGCAGAGTTCTTTCTCCACAGCAGCTTTCAATTGCCAGGAATTGGTCCTCGGGAATATCCCTGCAAATATTGGCCAAATGATAGAATGTTTAAGTATGTAAATAAGTATTTCCTTATGTCGGTTTGTAACATAATGCTTGTTGACTTAATGGGGTGATCCTAAAGTCTGGTTTTATGAGAGATGGGGAGCTATATTGAAATCAAACATATTTGTCAGTTTTTAGTACATCCTGTAACAAGACTCTAATGCTTTACTGTACAGTACTTATCTTGCTCATAAATGGCTGCTGCCAATTTCATTTATTACTTTGTGTTTTCTGAAATATGGAACTTTGCTTTGGTAAACAATGTTAAGATTAGGGATTAATGCTGTATGCCTGTTTTGACATTCCTGGAGGGGGCAGGTGATTGTCCTAATTTGATCTTCAAATTATGCCCAACTGAAAATAGAACTGATAAGCACGTATAGAATCTCTAACGTAGCTAACATAGTCCTTAAGTAAGCAAGCTAATGTCAATATCACATTCAGAATTATTCACCCCACTTCGAAGGAATCAATTTGAACTGGGAATGGGAGTCACAAATCCTGCACATACTTACCAGGAAATAAACCTATTCAACTCACATCACAAGATAAGATTTCATTCCATGTAAAGTTGGGTAGGCAAGGAAGTTTATAATGCAATTCTATACTATATAGGTTCACTTGTATATAATTGGAAAAGTAAAACTGGAATGTCTACTATATCAAATAATTAGAAATTAATTACATCGCCCTATTTTGTTCAGGATTGTTATTGTTAACATACATACCTAACATTTATTAAATATCATGTTATCATTTAGTATCTTAAGGATTACACTTAAAGACTTTATTTTACCTTTTCCTTTAGTTCTGAATTACCTGGATATGTTATAATTCTAGATTTGTATAAAACTCTGGTCAATGACTGTAATAAACTTGAACTTGAATTTGCCTACCACTATTTTAATATAATAAGAACTTTCCTAGAGATTCAGGAATGGGCAGTTTCATTAGCAGGTGTTCTCTGAGATATGACTTTTTAGCATTCTGTAGTGTGGCATTTCTATAAGTTGTAGTTTCAGAGCAATTTACCAAATATACACAATATACCAAATCATTAATTGAGCCCGGGGAATAGATTCCTGTACCAGCTATAATAATAAAAATGGTTAACTAGCTTGTGCTAAACTGTGAGAAAAGACCTTTAAATTATCTTGATTTGTTTCAGTAACATTGTCAACTCTGCAACGAAATTAGCTGAACCCATTTTCCCTTCCTTTTCGGTTGCCACAGGTTTGGGAGGGAGTATGAGTATTTTAACTTAGACATAACAATAAATTGTTCTGTGGGAACTAAGGTCATTGCTAGCTGCATTTTGGCGGGTTTTGTTAGATAGCCCACGCAAGTAGCTAATTGGGAAATGGGGTGGGAAGTTTCACTTTGTAACTTTGTAACCTTGGGGGGGGTGTTTCAGTCTTTGGTTCACTTTTGATATTATGTAGCCAAATAAATATGTTCTTTAAGGACAGTTCTTTTTGCTGGTCTCATCTATCGGAACCATGACAAACATCACATTTGCATTTAAAGTCCTGGTGTTTTATACCTGCAGTTCCTTGGAGGGCTTTTTTTTTTTTTTTAGCAACATGTGGTTTGTCATTGCATGAGGTGAAATGGATGGATGGATGGATGGATGGATGGATGGATGGATGGATGGATGGATAGATAGATAGATAGATAGATAGATAGATAGATAGATAGATAGATAGATAGATAGATAGATAGATCAACAGATCAATGAGTCGATTGATAAATAGACAGACAGACAGAACAAAACATGCAATGGAAGGATAGACATTTGGATTTGGTTCCCTTGGGTTGGTATTGCTTATACTGAAGTAGTACAAATTCCGTAGAGTACTAGTTCTTGGAACAATGATATAGTCAACAAACTGTTATGAATCTTCTGCATAAAAACCTATTTCCTATTACATCTTTCATATTGTACTTGTAGGCACAGAAGCTTTGATGAAAGCCTGTAAACAACAGGTCACATGGGCAAGTCCAGTGAAACAATCAGGAACCTGATCATTTATTGATTCCTGAGACTAGTCTACCAGCATCCTTCTATATTCAGTTGTAGGCTTTGTACAGAATTAGAAGTATATTTATCTGCTTATAAATCAAATACAAGTGGTGGGCAGCAATGATGAGCAGCAATCTTTGTGGTGACAAGAAACACCAAGAGGAGGCTTTTGCCTTTTGTGCATTTTTCTGGCATATCAGTTAGCTGCTGTACAGACAGAATGCTAGACCAAGGGACACTGATCAAGCCTTTCTTTCTTCCTTCCTTTCTTTCTTTCTTTCTTTCTTTTTCTTTCTTTCCTTTCTTTCTTTCTCCCTTTTCTTCCCTTCCCTTCCCTTCCCTTCCCTCATCATCATCATCTTCATCATCATCATCATCATCATCATCATCATCATCATCATCATCATCATCATCATCATCATCATTATTATTATTATTATTATTATTATTATTATTATTATTATTATTATTATTATTATTATCTTAGATAATACATGCAAACTGGGGCATTCTGAGATTCCATTCCAAAGGCACACAACCTCTGAAAGCCTTGGAAGTAATTGCACAAAATATTCTTGAGATGGTCCCCATATTAAATTTGAAAAGAAAAACCATTCAGTGTCTTGGAATGAGCACACTAACTTTATTTAAAATCTCATTTTAATTACAAATCCAATTAGGATCAACTTTGATTCATTTGAGCCTTTGCTTCTGGCTCACCTGTTTTTTGTCCCAACTCTACTCATCTCTTGGCATGCAGCTTACTGCATGCCACTCAAAGATTAAATGAGGTTTTCTGGGTTATGAAAGGTTGTGAGTTTCTGCCATTTGTTATCCAAAGACTGTAATAAAAAGCGAAGAAAAGAACTTCTGTTCTGAAAATCCCATCAACAGCTGGAAAAGTAAATTAGGCCATAATATTTAAAGAGTGTTAAAAGAGTGTTAAAAGTCATCCTATCGACCACCTGGGCTTGAGCAAAAAACGCCTCCCAGAGACTTGGTTGTGATCACTTTGAGTGATAGACAACTCCTTGTCAACAAAAGTAAAAACAAAGGCTTATGTTTATTCTTGTCCCCCTCAAAACAAAACAAAATTCTTATTTGGAAGCTTTAGCTCTATGTGATAGTAAAAAGTATTACCAAGCAAATAATATGGCAAAAGGAGCCAGATAGAGTAGCCCAATTATCTTAATGAACATGCTAAATAATTTATTGCCTTTTTATTCATTAGAACAGAGTCTGCTGGTTTCTGAATAATGTCCAATTCTGCTTTATTTTATTTTCCATGCCTTTATTATCCAACAACTTAATCCTTTGCTAAGGGAAGTCTGGTTTTTTTTCTACATGCCTTTATTGTTTGCAGAATGAATAATGGATGACTGATAAGGTAGGGTTGTAGAGTTGCCCTTCCCATTTTTATCTTCTTGTATCAAACGAAGTACCATTTTCTATGTTTTTCTCCCATCTTCCTGCTCTGTGAGATCCCACTTATGCATCTGATAGGAATCAGAGTTATAAATTCTTCTAGTAAACTTTGGGGGTACAACTGATCAAATTATATTGGAAAGCAGAACCTTAAAAGTTTTGTGTGTCTCACATCACACTTAGAGCATTATTACTTTATGAAGTAAACCCTCAAGAACATTCACCATTGGGTTTGTTGATGCTTTAGAAAAGTCAACAGGACGTGCCCTTAAACCTTACTTTCTTTTACAGTATGTATCTTGTAAATGCAACTACATCTTTTGTTCCAACTGTAAAATGCTAAGAGGATTTACAGATACAGGATTGAAAATGGAGAGAAAATAGGTTAGCTTTATAGATCATTGACTAACCAATTCCCACCAAAAAATAGAAACAGAGAAAAATGGAAAGTCACATTGATGACTTTTTGAACCAAATATAAATGAGAATTGAGAAATGTTGGGATAACTTAGACAACCTATTAATTATTGCATTTGTCATCTCCATTCAGACCCTTCCCATATTTCATTTGAGTATCCATGCATCCTGAAACTATCTATTGAAAGAAAATTAAAACATTTTTAAGCAGTTGTTCCTCTACCACCCATAATGTAGACTCACAGATTACATGAGTAAATTAACTTTGTGAAGAGTGAGAATAAAATTATTAGGACTTTACTCCCCTAGACCTAGAGGTCTCCAAATAGCAACTTTAAGACCTGTGGACTTCAACTCTAATAAGAATTACTCAGCTGGGGAATTCTGAGGATTGAAGTCCACAGTCTTAAACTTAAACTTTGCCAAGTTTGGAGATCCCTGAATTAGAAGAATATTGGCCAAAGATCAACCTCCAGAAAGGAAAAACATTGCACAATGCCAGGATGCTTGAATGATGCTGATAATATGACAGTTTGAGAGTACCCACTGGATGCTCTTGGCATTGTTCAGATTATCCTTCTGGTGACTATGTAAAATTGTCGTGTAGAAATCTTTAAATTGATGCTTCATTTTTTTTCTGGTTAATCTTTTGCCTTTTTATTTTAACTAATAATTTTTAGTTAAAGTCTCATTTAATGGGCCTACTTTGCTTTATTGTGTTAGTCTTGATTACTATAATCTTATAAAACATATAAGGTATATATGTCTTGATAAGTATCATACCAATATAACTTCATATATAAGGTATAAGGTATGAAGTTATATTGATATGATATTATACTTACCAAGTATAAAAGCAACTAATTTTCATACAGATGCTAACTTTAAAAAAAAGCTTGCCAAAAGAAAGTGTATTCATTTTACAACAGCCATAAAATGTTATTTTATAGAACGCTGGACTTGCTACAGGATGTATTTTATATTTCTTTAACAGGACATTTGGCTTTAGGCCCAAGCTTAACAACCAGGCATGTTGTTCCAGTAGTAAAACACACACACCCAGTCGTGTGTGTCTCATTTATTATTCTCCAGCTCGGTAACTGTAATTTAAAATTGAAGAGTAACTAATGCTCAAAAGGAAAAAAGAAAAAGAAACGTTTTTTTAGATAAAAAATGTTAACTGTATTGAAAATTATTATGTCCTCTTCTGAACTGTATTTGTCTTATGTACAGCATTTTTATTCTGCTCATAAAACAGAAAAGAAAAAGAAAACTCAGGAAATGAATTTGGTTAATAATGGGAATAAGTCCAACTGGCTGAGATCACATATTAGCAACAGGGCTATTGGTGCTTTACGCATGGTTTTCTGAACAAACCATAGTGATGAATCCATACAGGACACTAATCCATAAACCGTGCATTACCGAACAAACAAAAATCCCAAATAAATCAATTTCTGAATTTATACATTACACAAGGCCCAAACTAAAGCACAATGCGTGACTTAAAACTTTTGGAATATTCAATAAAAAGAAAGATTCCTATACTATATCAGCAAAGAGAATATCATCAAAGTATAAAAATCATTTATCTAGAATTCTGAAGTTGATGCTACAATCCTAATCCTATTCTTACTCAAAGTATCCCCAACTGACTCTGTTTGGACTAATAGTAAATGATGCTTGATGCTATATAGCAGTGACCTATAGTAACCGAGGATCCCCTTTGCTGCTAATAATCCCTCTCCCTCCCCCCGCTAGCAACCCCATTGGCCTGGGAGTCCTCCCACCATGATGGCTTCAGTCAAACCATTCCAGATTGCTGTGCACATTCAGCAGAAGGAAACAATGATCCAGATATTAGAATAGGAATTCTATGGAAATGGCACCCAATTTGCTACTTAACATCACTTACAGTTTTTTTGTTCCACTTACCAGTACTTGTTACAAGCTTTGACTGTATTACAGGTAGTCCTCGACATATGGCCGCAACTGAGCCCAAAATTTCTGTTGTTAAGTGAGACACTTGTTAAGTGAGTTTTGCCCCATTTTATGACCTTTCTTGTCACAGTTGTTAAGTGAATCATTGCAGTTGATAAGTTAATAACATAGTCGTTAAGTGAATCTGGCTTCCCCATTGGCATTGCTTGTCAGAAGGTCGCAGAAAGGGATCACATGACCCCAGAATACTGCAACTGTCATAAATATGAACCAGTTGCTAAGCTGGTGAATTTTGATCACACAATCATGGGGATGCTGCAGAGGTCGTAACTGTGAAAAACGGTCACAAGTCACATTTTTCAGAGCCGTTGTAACTTTGAACAGTCACTAAACAAACTGTTGTAAGTCGAGGACTATCTGTATTTCCCCACCCTTCAACCGAGAAGAGGAATCTGAAAACTTTTCTTTCTGTTTTCAATTGGCCAAAAATTAAAACCTAACTTGTGATCAATTGAAGCTCATCCCCTTCATAAGCTAAGATTGGAAATTGGTTGAACATCTAAATTGTAGGAAAAGTGGTAGGAGCTCATTTACAGTGCTAAACTGGATTACATTTAAAAATAATGAGAAATTCTCTATCCTGTTTAGGATGTGTGGCATCACTACTATGTATAGAGCAGTACTATTACTTCCCGTAATCTTGATGCTATCCCTCTCTTGACGCAGCCTAGGACTGCATTGGCTGTTTGGCAGCTGTAGCACATGGATGACTCATACTTAAGCGGTGATCCACCAGGCACCTAGATCCTTCTCACAGGTACTACTGTTGAGCCAGGTATGGTCTATTTTGCACCTGTAGTTTGGTTTTTCCTGCCCATGTGCAGGAGTTTATTTTTCTTCCCTTCTGAATCTTGAGTCTGCCTTTGAAAATGTTAGCAATTCCCCACTCCCCAGCTTAGTATTGTCTGCAGATTTCATGAGCTTTCCTTCTACTTGCCAGTTGCCAAGTGTCTGAATTTTGAGAGCTGAATTTTGATCATGTAACCATGGGGATGCTGCAGTGGTCATAAGTGCAAAAAATGGTCATACATCACTTATTTCAGTGTTGTTGCAACTCTGAACAGCCACTAAATGAATAGTTGTAGGTCTAGGACAGGGGTCTGCAACCTTGACAACTTTAAGACTTGTGGAATCCAACTAAAGAGATAAAACATTAAGATAGTTTACTATTTATTGTTGTTTTCCATCTGAATTTTCATTTGAATAAATATGACTTTTGGGTTAAAAAAAATCATAAGGGAAATGTGTGATGAGCGTATGTTAGGACTATTCTCATTCGGAAAAACAAGTATAGCAACTCTCATATATGCACATGTCTATATGTATGCAAATCTCATGTCTCTATATCTCTATCTACATCTGCATCTACATCTCTGAATAAAGTTATTAACTACACAAACTGGCAGAGGTGTGTGCCATTCAATCAGTAGCAAAGCTGTTTACTTGCTGCTGAGTCAGTTGTCACGCAGGCCCCGTAGTAGCGCCACAGTCAATTACTTAACCTACCACCTGACGGAAACTAAAGATAATATCCCAATATAATTTTTTTCATTGCATCTCTGACTTACAAATCTACCTTCCCATCATGACTATATCATTGAAGAGATATAAAATATATAATTTACAGAAGAATAGGAGAGCAGCCAAGTAGAGGAATATTATTGACAGAACTTCTGAATATATTTGAATCCATTATAGATCCCTCATTCTTTAATTTTTACTTCTATAGGATAAATTTTGCTTTCACTTTAGCCCCCTAAATCAGACTAAATTACAACCTACTTCAAGAATTTATTTCTTGTTTCTGTAAAATCATATCTATATAGGAAGTATGGATATGATTTTACAGAAACAAGAAATAAATTCTTGAAGTAGGTTGTAATTTAGTCTGATTTAGGGGGCTAAAGTGAAAGCAAAATTTATAAAAGATGCAGAATAACAATAATTCTCTCATGTTGTTGTAGGTCAGCATTTGAAATTCATACTTTTTAAACATAGAACTAAGGATATCACTAAGATAAGAACTCATGGCCTCCCACTTTCTAGCCTGGTGCCTTAATCATTAAACTAACTCAAAGAAATGTATAATTGGAAGGAGCCATATAGGTGATTAAATTCAGTCCCTGCTTAGCCCAGAAATCCAAATTAACAATTTCCTGACAATGCTTCTGCTTCAAGATCCAGAAAGAGCTTACGACTGATTGATTGATTTTACTGATAAATTTATATGGCTGCCTATTTTATATACAGTACATGACTCTGTATAAGTAGCGATTAAAACAAAACAAAGAAAAAAATAAAACACAATCAATGATTAAAAGCATAAATAACAAGACAGTATAAAATAGCAGTCAAGAATAAGCAAACACCATACAATCAATATAATCGGGCAGTAGGCTCACCCACACTATCAAGACCCCAGGCTTGATGGCAAAACTAAGTTGTTAATGCCTCATGAAAGATAAGGTTGGGACAAGTATGATCTCAGACACAGGCAAAGGGATGAATTCCACAGAGTGGGCACCGTGCAAAACAAAACCCTACCTTGAATCTGCTAGATGACAGCTTCTTGTGGATGGGATCCAGAACATACCTCTCATGATGAATCTAACACAGTGTTTCTCAACCTTGACAATTTTAAGGCATGTGGACTTCAACTCCCAGAATTCCACAGCCAGCATTGCTGGCTGTGGAATTCTGGGAGTTGACGTCCATGTGCCTTAAAATTGTCAAGGTTGAGAAACACTGACAGGTATCAATGGGGAGAAATGATCCCATAAGTAAACTGTAAATCATTCCCGTGACATTGCTCTTTCTATGAGAAACATTTACTTGTCATTTAACGGGAATCTCTCATCCTGTAACTTAAACGATAGCAATAGCAATAGACTTAAATACCATCCCATATTGCTTTAACAAATTCTCTAAGCGCTTTACAGAGTTAACCTATTGCCCCCAACAATCTGAATCTTCATTTTACCGACCTCGGAAGGATGAAAGGCTGAGTCAACCTTGAGCCCTGTCAGGATCGAACTCCTGGCTGTGGGCAGAGTTTGCCTGCAATACTGCATTCTAACCACTGTGCCACCATTAACCTGTCAACTATATACTGTGGAAATTTTGAAAAACAAATGCTGTGTGGTTCCCTCAGTCATCTTTTCTCAATGCTAAACATACCAATTCTATCAATCCCTTTTATTAAGTCTGAGCTTCTAATTAAATCATCGGTATAGCTTCTCTTCGCACTTGTACCAGTTGAAATCCTTGTTAAAAGAGAGGGGTGGTGGCTCGGTGAGAGACAACAAGCTGAAATGAAATCCAGATAAGATGGAAGTGCTGTTGGGAAGACGAATAGATTTTGGAGTTGTGATGAAGCCTGTTTGCGTTTCCCAGAATGAGGTCTGCATTGTTGGGATGCTCCTCAACCAATCCTCAGATTTACAGGCAACAACTTGCTGATGACATTTGCTGAATTTTCTGCAACTTTCTGAGTCAGTTGCATTGAATAACCAAAATCCAAACTTTTGATTACAACCTGTTTCAGCCCTGTAATGCACATGAGGCTACCTTTGAAAAGGTCCAGAAAATATGAGTGGAACAAAGTATGGCAGCCAAGCTGTTGACAAGATTAAAATATAGAAATCATCCGATGCCTCAACTTAAAAAAAAATTGTACTGCCTAACAGTGGTCGACTGGCCACAATTTAAGGTCAAAGTTTTAATGGTTAATGACCTTTTTTAATTTCAAAGTGTGGACAGTATGTTGATCTATAAAATTTCCCAAGGAACAGTTCACTCTCTATTTTGTATATTGTTCTCAGCATATGATCAACTTGAAAGGACTCCCTCCGAAAGATGGTGACTTGCAGAGGTTTAGCTAATGAGCTCCTAACAGAGTCAGAATTTGGAAGGGAAATGTCTATGTTCACCACGTAGCCACAGCATAGCCACAGAACCAGGGCATCCATCCACAGGTACATACTTGCTTAGCACCCATCACTTTTGATCGGTTTGATTTTAACTATATTATTACTGTATGTATTGTAGATTATATTTTCTCTTGCTGTAAACCACCTTTTGCACAAAAATAAACAGCACTGTGAAATATACATTCAGTTATAATGATTCATAATGATTTCAATAATTTGTGGTTTCAATATAGGTGGACTAGACTTACAACAATTGAGCCCAAAATTTCTGTTGTTAAGTGACACATTTGTTAAGTGAGTTTTGCCCCACTTTAGTTGTTAAGTGAATCACTGCTGTTGATAAGTTAGTAACTTTGTTTTTAAGTGAATCTGGCTTCCTCACTGCCTTTGTTTGTCAGGTCGCAAAAGGAGATCACACAACTCAGGGATATTGCAATTGTCACAAATATGAACCTGTTGCTAAGCATCTGAATTTTGATCACGATTGTGGGGATGCTGCAAAGGTCATAACTATGAAAAATGGTCATAAGTCGCATTTTTTTCAGTGCCGTTGTAACTTTAAACAGTCACTAAACAAACTGTTGTAAGTCAAGGAATAACTGTAATAATTATATAATAATAATTGAAACCACAAATGGTGATTATAACTGTTCTATTTCAATACTGCAAATGTTCATTTTTACTGGCTACCATGAAAAGATTCTGTTTAACAGCAAAACTTTTCTCCAAAAATTATGTTACACTTTCTGCAGTAAATATATTCTTGTAATTCAGTTCCATATCCTGAGATCCATTATCTTCCATTGCATACTTTCTAGAGGTGCATATGATAGCATGGGAAATGTGTCCATGCTGGCTGGGTAATTTTGGAAGTTGAAATTGTCCCCATCTGCACGGAGAAGGCTGCCCTAGGCATAACATGGCCATGAAAGTGAATTTAGCCTTTAGAGAAGACCATTGTAACTCAGCTTTGGTGTTTGGATGACTAAGAGTATTTATTTTGTATGCCTTTAAAAAGAAATTCCTGTGCAGATGTAGCGTTCAGTTAAATCTTATTGTTTGCAATACCATTTTATTGCCCTACCAGGTATAATTCTACAAACCTGAAATTCAAGTGCCTTAATGAGCATGAAGCCAACAGTTTTATTAGCTCTGTTTTACCTTGTCTCTCATTTTTTATGATGATTCCTAAATCAGTTTAAATGTTCACCATATTGATGCATCACATCCTTGAAAACACCTGCCCCTATGCTGTTAACGAATTATTATTAGGTAAAAGTAAATGCTGCGAGTTCACTCACCAATAAAACATTTATAGCAGGGTGTGTTAAACTAAAAATACAAAATAATCCCAGGAGCACAGAGTAGACCGTTTTTTTAAATATTCATTTCGAATGCATTATTCAAATACTGGAGAAAAGATGTGAATTACCGTATGTGAACAGTGAAAAGGAATACCCCAAAGATGATCAGGTCTTTGTAGTT
This sequence comes from Protobothrops mucrosquamatus, assembly GCF_001527695.2. Taxonomy (NCBI): domain Eukaryota; kingdom Metazoa; phylum Chordata; class Lepidosauria; order Squamata; family Viperidae; genus Protobothrops; species Protobothrops mucrosquamatus. The sequence continues at coordinate 364,498 of NW_015386701.1, forward strand.
ATCTAGAAAAGAGTGCAGAATAATTTGCTAAGAATCATAAATTCTGTAAAATTCTGTAAAACACATCATGATACTATAGCCATTTGTTTTAGTCTGGATAACTGTATTGACTTAGAATAGCGCTCAGTGTCATATTGTCCAGACACACTGAATGTATACTTGCCATCCATCACATTTGGGAGTGCAAAATGGAGCTTATGAAAATGATAATCTAATGCATTTGGGAAACACCAGATTGTAAGCTTCTTCTTATTAGCTATTAATCCTGACAGTCATATCGTGCTTTCCGGATCAGCAGTATATCTCTGGTTGGATTCATACATTATGAAAATATATTTCTTTTAGTCTGCATTTTGCTGAATAAACCATAGTAGTTGGATATGAATTGTTTTCCTTTATCCGTTATAGAATGAAAACTGGTTATCTCGATCTGGGCATTGCCTTCATAGCATAACAAATTATGGAATATCCTTAGCTAGTTATTGTGGCTTATTCACTCAAGAGGTGGCAAAAAACTGCTATGCAAGAGCTCATGTTTACTATGTCTTCTTCAAGACCAAAGCCGCAAACCTATCGCTAAGTTCGTATATGGAATAAATATCTGTATTTTTCAAACTGATACCTTTTCTGAAAACTAACATTCTCTTCATGTTACAAGCATCAGACAGATGATTGCATTTTGTGTGATACGTTATTTCACTTTTTTCACATACAGGTATTCCTGACATGGTAATTAGACTCAAATTGTGATTGCTAAGCATCACAGTTGTAAAGTGTGGTACGGTATCACATGATTGATTTAGGGATAGAAATTATAGCAGCCTTGATTGTTGTCATTAAGCAAGGTCCTCACTTAACTGTGACTTCCAACTTCCTGCTGGCTTCCCCATTGACTCTGCTTCCGAGAAGCCAGCAGGGAATGTAGGAAATTGTAAATGTGTAACCGTGGGACTCCGCGATGGCTGGAACTCTGAGGACCCATTGTCAATCCCCCTCATTCAGTGCCACTGTAATTTTGAACGGTCACTGAATTAATGGTTGTAAGTCAAAGAAATGTACTGCTATTCCATTTGTCCCAATTCACTATGGTCATGATCCAAACAATGAACTTTCTTGTAAGACTATATTATGAGATCTTACAGTAACACTATATATGGTATAAGATCTACCACTATCAACAGGGTGGGATGCTTCAGGTCTCATCTATTAAACAATGTCACCTTATGCGACCCAGGAAGTTATTGCTGCATGTCTTCTGGAACAGCATTTCACTGCCACTGGGTTAAAGTACTCACAGACCTAACTCTATTCACCTTCAAAAAAGTCTAGAAAACTTATATCTTCCTGAAAGTGCTAGACTTAAGACATTGTGTATATTGGGAAGAGCTTGCAAGAGGGTTTTGTACAAAAAACTTCCTCTTATAAAGCAATAGAGCTGCATATAGGACCAACCCATTTAAGAACCAAGGAGTTCTTTCTTCATTATCAGCTTTAATTTCCATGGATGTCTAACAAGGAACTTTTTGGACTTCATGAGTGTCACTATGCTTGGTGAGAACCAAACACTACATTTTAGAAGTAGAACCTGATAACAACTCAAAGGCTTTGTTTGAGGGGGAGGGGAGAAGAGGAGAATGGGGGTGCAAGTGACAAAAATATGCATTGCAATGAAAAATTTGTCCCCTCACATACTTATGTCATAAGTGCAAAGCAGCAGGGCTTGTGCTGTCATGATAAACATTTTACAATCTTGGTATCATTGTGGTCAGGAATGGACATCTTTGTACACATTGAGGTAGTGATTTGGAGATGCAGAGCAGACTTTGAAATAAGTATGGGTCGTCCTCAGCTTACAACAGCTTAGTGACCGTTCAAAGTTACAACGGCACTGAAAAAAGTGACTTATGAGCATTTTTCACACTTTATTACCATGGCAGAATCGCCGTAGTCATGCAGTCTACATTCAGATGCTTGACAATTGGTTCATATTTATGACAGTTGCAGTGTGCTGGGATCATGTGATCCCCTTTTGCAACCTTCTGGTGCTACTCAGGTGACCTTGAGGACAAAGATAAATCTACAAGTGGCCTCAACAATTCTCTAAAACAGGGGTGTCAAACTGCCAGCCCTTGCATCATACAGAGGCCGCACCCATTCCAGATCTGGCAATGCAAAAAAAGTCACGATGATAGGTTGCAACAGGACGTCACGAGTTTGACACTCACGCTCTAAAAGAATATAAATGACCAGCTGTCTGGAAGGAATATAAATCCTTCCATTCCCCACCATCCCATCAGAGCTGAAGCAGCTTCTTGGATGAGAAGCCAAACGTCTTCAAAGAAAAACAAGAACGTCCAGTTGCCTCTTGAAAAAGCAACTTTGGGACAACCCCAAGCAGAGTCAATGGGGAAGCCATATTCAACTTAAGGATGGTTTTACTGACTTACAGCAACAACTGCAGTGGTTCCCTGAACAAATGTGGCAAGAAAAGTCATAAAATGGGGTAAAACTCACTTAACAAATTTGTCACGTAGCAAGAGAAATGTTGGGCTCAATTGAGGTCGTAACCTGTAGCTTAGGACTGCCAAATTAGGCAATCGTGGACCCTACCCCAAGGGAGAGGTAATACCAGGCCAAATCATATTTTATATTACATTATATTACTATTTGTTCTAAATCTAAAACGTACAGACTCCCCTTTCCTTGAACAGCAGGTTCACTGCTTCAGGAAATTAGACCCAGAAGAGGGTATGTTTTCCTCCATGCTCCAGCAGAGTCTCTATGTTCCACTACTGAGTAGAAGAGTAGTTTCAACAGGCAGGTATCCACCATCAAAGCTACAGGGGATTAGGGGATAGAAATTATAAAAATTGATGTATTTATATATTATAGGTAAATAATGGAATTGTATTAAAAAGAGGAGATGCTCGGCTGGTACCCCAAACTGCACTCGATGAGGTGGTCAAGAAGGGAGATGGGATGTAGGGAGGTGGAAAGGAGGAAAGAGGAGAGGTTGTGGGTTTAGGGGGAGGAAGGAGAGGAAAGTGAAGGAGGGTGGAGGCAAGGCGGGGACTGCCGAGCATCTCCGAAATAGGGTTGCCAGGTCTGCTTCCAAACAAGCTATTTAAGTAGTAAAAAAAAGTAGACTGTACAGCTTTAGATTACGTACCATTTCATCATAAAGCTTTTGAATAAAAAAAAATGTCCACTATTTTGTGGAAAAAAATAGTGAACATAATGTGAAAAAAGTGGACTGTCCACTCAAATAGTGGACACGTACTGAGTAGGATTATCTTTTTTGCTTGTGAGTAAATGCATCATATTTGTATTATTTGTTGTTTTATTTCAAAAATTAATAAAAATTTTATATATATTAAAAAAAAAAGCTACAGGAGACCTGGGGGCGCACTGACTTGAACGCCACTTTCTTCCTTCTTCTCTGGAGGAAGGAAAAGAGAACAAGCAAAAGCGCCGCTCCACAACCCGCTCGGGAGGCGAACGAGAACTTCTTTCTTTCTTTCTTTCCCCGCCTGCTTTGTCTCTCCTCCTAACGCTGCCTACCCGGCCCCCCCTCGCGCCCCCCCCCTCCGCCCCAGCGTAGAGCGCCCCGCCGGTGCCCTCGCGTGCTGCCGGGCTTCTGGGAGGGCAGCCTCTGCTTGGCTGCTGTGGGGCTCCTGGAGGGCTTGACTAATGCAGGCTGTTGTGCTCGGCTGGGCCGCGGGGGATGATGAAGAGGAGGATGGCGAGGGCGTTTCAATGGGCCGCCGCAGCTCTCTCCACCCCCCCCAGGGGCTGCCTGAATGGCCCCTCCGCTCACCAGCTGACAGCGCGTGCTCCGCTCCAGACACTCGGCCTCGGCGGAGCAGGGACGCCACCAACCCGCCCCCCGCCGCTCCTGCGCGAGACGTGGCTTGCCGAGCGCGCGCAACGGCGCGCGCGCGCCAATGCCCGAAACCTGCCCATTGTCCTCGAGGTCGCCCCAATTAAGTGCAGATCGCGGCTTTTAACCCTTTCCTTTCCCCCTCCAGGGTCAGCTGTGGCACCATCAGCCTTCCGCTGGCGGCGGCTGTAGCTAACCGAAAGCTAATTTATCAGAAAGGAAGGATTTTCAGACCCTGGGCATGTTTACTGACAGAAAAGTCCCATTTTGGGTTCACCCACTGCTTCGACAAAGGAGAATATTTGTAGCTGAGGGGGTCCTTGGTGCACTTTGAGCTTGCTTGTTTTCTTGCAGACGTCTCGTTACCCAAACTGGGTAACATCATTAGCGCTAGTGCACTTTACTGGAAAGTCATTTTTTTTATCAAATGCAAGAATATTAATAGTGCTTCCTTAAGTAGGAACAGTATTTTTCACATTTATCTTAAATGTCATTAATGCAAAGGTATTTTAATTAAACGGGCAAGGCACCGACTCCTGAAATCAAATACCAATGAACTCCCTCAAACTAATATTCATAAACGTGTCCAAATTCCTGCTTCTAAATTTGCAGTTTCTTGGAGTTTTTGGTTTGTTTCCTAACCAATGATGGTTAACTCAGCACTACTCCTTCCATTAAATCCAATGAATTTTTGATTGTTTAAAACATTAGAAAATACATTGCAAAGTCATATTTGAAATTAGGCCTCTTGGAGGCCTTGATGGCAACTTTACCAAAAAGTGTTTGACCATCTAATTAGCTATAGCACAACTAACACAAACTATACAAAAGATAACAGTCATACATCAAAAACATCTCAGAAACAACCAACAGAATATTGCAACCACATGGCATCACCAAAGCACACAAGCCAATTAAACCCTCCAAAACACATTAAGTAAACCAAAACACCAAGTAGCCCCAAAAGAAAAAAGAAAAAACAGGAGTCATCTACAACATGCAGTCTAAGGATACTATGTAGGACAAACAAGACTAGCAGAGCACATCCGTGAACTAGTAGTCAGAACACATGATGAAAACTCCTTAATTTCACAATAATTAGACAGACCCAACCATAGTTTCAACTGAGAAACTGAGAGAATGCTGGACCAAACTAAAACCCCAAAACATTAGGGAATTTCTGAAATCTTGACGCTTAGACAAGTCAAGCACATAGAGATAAACAACATTTACACACCATTGGCAAGAGGTAAAAAGTTGAAAAGAAAACAAAGCCCAGAATACCTCATTGCCAGCAATTAACACCCACATAAGAGATTAACACCAGACAAGCAGTAAGCAATATCCTAATCAAGGAACTACCAACTCAAACAACCAAACAATAAACACCACCCTAATCAAGAACTACCAGGAAGAAAGCCACACCCTCACCAACATAGACAGGGCAAGCTACTGTCAAAGAGCAAACCTCAGTCTCTTCTAACACTTAAGATTTTAGCCAAGTAATTAAATGTCTGTATAAAAACAACCAAGCTCAGACAGAACCAAGCACTCTACAGCCCATGGAAAAAATTTAGAGAGGTGTATACTCAAGAAAATAAGCTGTGTAGAGCTGAGTGGATCCAATGCTGCCATATAGGAGCAGGATTATAACTTACTACTATCATTGCACATACTCTGCCTCCTGCCCAAAGTGGTTGATATGTGTACATTTCTAGATGGAGATGGAGAACTGAGTGTTATCCTCTAGAATGGCCAACTTGCTCATATTCTTTAAAATGAAGCCTCTCCAAATAGCAAAAAGAAGACAAGACAGGAGGACAATGTCCATGGATTGGACTAATTCAATCTTCAATCCTTTGAATCTTCCAGATATTTTAATTTTTTAAAAAAACTTTTATATAGAGTCTTAACAACCAACGGAAAAGATTGTGTTGGCCCAGTCCTAATTCCCCCTTTTGTGTCTGTAGATGGGGCATATCCAAAATTCAGATCTCGTCCTGCAGTCTAAAATGGAGCATTTCACTCTGTCATTTTCCTCAGGGATGAGTAAATTGGAGCTAATTTATTGCATTTGTATTCTATTTGTCCCAGGAAAAGCCCAATATCTCAGGGTCCTTCACATTTTTATGATCAGAAAAACAGTGAAGTATGAAATAGAATAAGCTGAAAGAGAGAAAAGTCACATTGTGAACTTACTGATGGAGAAGGAAGGCTAACAGCTTAATGCCTAAATGTGCAACAAGAGTTTGGCCTTCAAACCAAGACAGGTACCTAGGTTGCTTCATTACAGAGCAGATTAACCCCTTAGCATGTATAAAGTGCTTTGTAGAAGTTAATTAAGGCATGGTTTATTTTAACTGAACTTTATTGAAGAAGGTAGAATGGGCTAGATCCATATGTGTTGGCAAGCAATAATGCATGAATCACATACCAAAATGGCCATATTCAAACATCCTCAATAAAGTTTGGATGGATTTGACTGTGAATGTTGTGACTGTGGTTTTTCTGATAAACCATTTTTAAAAATCTAGGTTAATGCTCTGTGTAAACCCTGATACCTACCCAAACTAGGTAACATCAGTGATAGTCTGAGGATGAGATTAGCACTGATGATGTTACCAACTTTGGCTAATGAAACATCTGCAAGGAAGCAACCATGATCAGAGAGCATCACGGACCCCTCATTTCAACCCTGAGCTACAAATAGTATCATTGGTGATCTAAATACTCTNCCCCCCCCCTCCGCCCCAGCGTAGAGCGCCCCGCCGGTGCCCTCGCGTGCTGCCGGGCTTCTGGGAGGGCAGCCTCTGCTTGGCTGCTGTGGGGCTCCTGGAGGGCTTGACTAATGCAGGCTGTTGTGCTCGGCTGGGCCGCGGGGGATGATGAAGAGGAGGATGGCGAGGGCGTTTCAATGGGCCGCCGCAGCTCTCCCCCCCCCAGAGGCTGCCTGAATGGCCCCTCCGCTCACCAGCTGACAGCGCGTGCTCCGCTCCAGACACTCGGCCTCGGCGGAGCAGGGACGCCACCAACCCGCCCCCCGCCGCTCCTGCGCGAGACGTGGCTTGCCGAGCGCGCGCCACTGCGCGCGCGCGCCAATGCCCGAAACCTGCCCATTGTCCTCGAGGTCGTCCCAATTAAGTGCAGATCGCGGCTTTTAACCCTTTCCTTTCCCCCTCCAGGGTCAGCTGTGGCACCATCAGCCTTCCGCTGGCGGCGGCTGTAGCTAACCGAAAGCTAATTTATCAGAAAGGAAGGATTTTCAGACCCTGGGCTTGTTTACTGACAGAAAAGTCCCATTTTGGGTTCACCCACTGCTTCGACAAAGGAGAATATTTGTAGCTGAGGGGGTCCTTGGTGCACTTTGAGCTTGCTTGTTTTCTTGCAGACGTCTCGTTACCCAAACTGGGTAACATCATTAGCGCTAGTGTACTTTACTGGAAAGTCATTTTTTTTATCAAATGCAAGAATATTAATACTGCTTCCTTAAGTAGGAACAGTATTTTTCACATTTATCTTAAATGTCATTAATGCGAAGGTATTTTAATTAAACGGGCAAGGCACCGACTCCTGAAATCAAATACCAATGAACTCCCTCAAACTAATATTCATAAACGTGTCCAAATTCCTGCTTCTAAATTTGCAGTTTCTTGGAGTTTTTGGTTTGTTTCCTAGCCAATGACCTAGCACTACCCATTAAATCCAATGAATTTTTTGATTAAGTGTTTAAAACATTAGAAAATACATTGCAAAGTCATATTTGAAATCAGGCCTCTTGGAGGCCTTGATGGCAACTTTACCAAAAAGTGTTTGGCCATCTAATCGGCTATAGCACAACTAACACAAACTATACAAAAGATAACAGTCATACATCAAAAACCTCTCAGAAACAACCAACAGAATATTGCAACCACATGGCATCACCAAAGCACACAAGCCAATTAAACCCTCCAAAACACATTAAGTAAACCAAAACACCAAGTAGCCCCAAAAGAAAAAAGAAAAAACAGGAGTCATCTACAACATGCAGTCTAAGGATAATATGTAGGACAAACAAGACTAGCAGAGCACATCCGTGAACTAGTAGTCAGAACACATGATGAAAACTCCTTAATTTCACAATAATTAGACAGACCCAACCATAGTTTCAACTGAGAAACTGTGAGAATGCTGGACCAAACTAAAACCCCAAAACATTAGGGAATTTCTGAAATCTTGACGCTTAGACAAGTCAAGCACATAGAGATAAACAACATTTACACACCATTGGCAAGAGGTAAAAAGTTGAAAAGAAAACAAAGCCCAGAACACCTCATTGCCAGCAATTAACACCCACATAAGAGATTAACACCAGACAAGCAGTAAGCAATATCCTAATCAAGGAACTACCAACTCAAACAACCAAACAATAAACACCACCCTAATCAAGAACTACCAGGAAGAAAGCCACACCCTCACCAACATAGACAGGGCAAGCTACTGTCAAAGAGCAAACCTCAGTCTCTTCTAACACTTAAGATTTTAGCCAAGTAATTAAATGTCTGTATAAAAACAACCAAGCTCAGACAGAACCAAGCACTCTACAGTCCATGGAAAAAAATTAGAGAGGTGTATACTCAAGAAAATAAGCTATGTAGAGCTGAGTGGATCCAATGCTGCCATATAGGAGCAGGATTATAACTTACTACTATCATTGCACATACTCTGCCTCCTGCCCAAAGTGGTTGATATATGTACATTTCTAGATGTAGATGGAGAACTGAGTGTTATCCTCTAGAATGGCCAACTTGCTCATATTCTTTAAAATTAAGCCTCTCCAAATAGCAAAAAGAAGACAGGAGAACAATGTCCATGGATTGGACTAATTCAATCTTCAATCCTTTGAATCTTCCAGATATTTTAATTTTTTTTAAAAAAAACCTTTATATAGAGTCTTAACAACCAACGGAAAAGATTGTGTTGGCCCAGTCCTAATTCCCCTTTTTGTGCCTGTAGATGGGGCATATCCAAAATTCAGATTTCTTCCTGCAGTCTAAAATGGAGCATTTCACTCTGTCATTTTCCTCAGGGATGAGTAAATTGGAGCTAATTTATTGCATTTGTATTCTATCTGTCCCAGGAAAAGCCCAATATCTCAGGGTCCTTCACATTTTTATGATCAGAAAAACAGTGAAGTATGAAATAGAATAAGCTGAAAGAGAGAAAAGTCACATTGTGAAGTTACTGATGGAGAAGGAAGGCTAACAGCTTAATACCTAAATGTGCAACAAGAGTTTGGCCTTCAAACCAAGACAGGTACCTAGATTGCTTCATTACAGAGCAGATTAACCCCTTAGCATGTATAAAGTGCTTTGTAGAAGTTAATTAAGGCATGGTTTATTTTAACTGAACTTTATTGAAGAAGGTAGAATGGGCTAGAGATCCATATGTGTTGGCAAGCAATAATGCATGAATCACATACCAAAATGGCCATATTCAAACATCCTCAATAAAGTTTGGATGGATTTGACTGTGAATGTTGTGACTGTGGTTTTTCTGATAAACCATTTTTAAAAATCTAGATTAATGCTCTGTGTAAACCCTGATACCTACCCAAACTAGGTAACATCAGTGATAGTCTGAGGATGAGATTAGCACTGATGATGTTACCAACTTTGGCTAATGAAACATCTGCAAGGAAGCAACCATGATCAGAGAGCATCACGGACCCCTCATTTCAACCCTGAGCTACAAATAGTATCATTGGTGATCTAAATACTCTGTCCATTCCTAAGCACAAGGAATCGCTTTAATTTGCTAGCCAGAAGTAATTTTAATTCAAATACTCCTGTTGAATCGTTTTTAAAGGTTTGAACTGCATGAAATAGAAATATTTCTTTCCTAGCGCGTAATCCATTTTAGTGGTTGGTCCAGATCAACGACTGAAAGAAAAGCTGAAAACCCCTCGAAAGAATCCAGAATTTTTCAATCGTTCCCCACCCAGGAAGATCCCATTCAGAGCCCCCAACCTCCCTTCCTCTCCCTTGGCTAGAAACTGCAGAAACGTGCCCGGATCGATAAGAGCAGCGTGGGTTTCCCCACAAATAAAGGCTCCCCCAGTTCATGCCACACTCCAGTGCATCAGTTCCGCTCAGCCAAATGTTAACATCTCCGTAAACACGGTGGGCTTCGTCGACTGGAAAGTCAGACGCCGATTTAAACAACACAGGAAACAACCGGGCAACCTCTGTAAACTTCCTCACGAAGGATAAAACGCGTGCGTGAACACGCCCTTGTGCCCTATCCTAACGAATAGTGTGGAATTTCGTTTCAGAGTGGAGCTGATTCCACGCATGTTTAATTACCAAAGATTAAAGTAATTGAGCTGAGCCAAACTAGCGTCTGGGCAGGCACCTACAAAAAATGGTGCTTGAAAAGTTCAGTCCAGCCACATTTTGGGACGGCGCCTGTATGGATTGGTGGGTTCATTTATGTATTTACCTTTACAGTTTGCCTTCCTTTCTTCTAAAAACTCAAGCGGCACATCATGGCATCTCCCCTCATTTTACCTTCACAACAATCCTATGAGGTAGGTTGGACAGAGAGATAATGGCTCCACCCAATGAAGTTCCTGCTGAAGCGGAGGCTTGAACTTCGGTTTTCGTTGCCCTTCTCCCTTAAACTATGCCATTGCAAAGACCGTTTTCACATTAGTGGCTAAGGCTTAACTATAGTTTATTTGCTTAACTATTTGCTTAAATATAGTTTATCGAATTAAACATCGCTCGAACAGCAAAGCCATAACGTTTACTCAGACCTTTGACTGATCTAACGTTTGTAACGTTTTCTACTCTGGTCTGTATTTTCTCGTTTTAAAGACGCGTTTTCGATTATGGTTGGCTGGATAAGCAGTCTTGTAAAACCATCCAGGGTGTTTTTTTCTTCTTCTTAGTTATGTGGTGTACAAACACAACGGCTAGTTCCATGCAAGACATGATTAGAGAATACAACATAATGGTCTCCGCGTGTTGTGGGAACCCAGACACTGGATCTATCTTGGGTGGGTGCGTGGGCATGTAAAACATCCGGGAGTGGAAGGCGAGTCAGACTTTCCCGGCGCTCCAAACGCCTTCCTTGAAACCGCTGCGATTTTTTCATCCCGTGCGATCAGGACGACTATCTTAACAGCTAAAGTTAAACAGACGGTGCCAAAGAGCTGCTGTATCTTTTATCACCCCCACCCCTCCTTTCTCTCTCTCTCTCTCTCTCCCCCCTTTCTCCCCCAGGGTCTCGTCCCATTGATTCCAAAGGATGCTGCTTCCCAGCTGATGCGGTTTGGAGGCACTTCTGAAAAGGCACGCCGGGCCCTCGCTTTTGTTTGCTGGCCGAGCTATTAAGCAGGCTTGGCGCGCGCAGGCACACCCCGACCCGATTCCTGCGCCTCCCAGTCTCTTGGATACTTGGCGCTGACTTGGGGAAAGGTAGAAAGCTAATTGCTAATAATGGAGAGAAAAGAACCAGCCACCCTAGCAGGAGTGGCCCGGCATATGGCGAATGGGCAGCCTCCGACGCTCAATATTCACGTTTCCAAAATATTAATGAGATTAAAGCAACCTGCAGCTCGGCGGTGCAGCTTGTTAATGGTGAACGGGAGGGAGAGCCGGGCGCGCGCGGCGGGTGTGTGTGTGTGTGTGGGGGGGGTGGTGGTGGTGGTGTTGACAAGCCGTTGTTAGGCGAAGGCGAGGCGGCGAAGGGTACCCGCTGAATTTGGGGGTTTTAATTAAGCGCAAGGATCATTTCCTCCTCCTTTTCCCGCGCTCAGAATTTGGCCAGTGACTCTGCAATCCTGCATGGGGTTAAACTGTTTTGTTCCGTTCTTTGCCCTGCTCCGTTATTTATTTCCCCCGGGTTGCCCTGGTTGATGGAGGGAGCGGGGGGGGGGAGGGAGAGCGGGAAGGGGGGGGGAAGAGCACCCCCTTCTCCCAATCTTATTTTACACCAATTCTGCGAAGTTGGCTGGACCGTCTCATGAATAAGTTGACCCAAAATGCGCCTTCCAGAGAAAACTCGAACAGACACGCGCAACTGCCCTGCCAGGGGAAAAACGGCAGGACTCTTCCCTCCTAGCCGCGAAAGCAGCCGTTGCGAAGGTCTAAAGCGGTCTTCCTCCAAGTTCAGGGTGTCTAACGTTGCTACTCTACGCGAGGGAGGGCATGGTTTCTTGAAAGCAACAGAAATTAACTTGAATGGAAGAGGTTGTGCTAAGAAGATGAGGTCTTAAGTCAGGGGTCTTCAAACTTGGCCCTTTTATGACTTGTGGACTTCAACTCCCAGAATTCCTGAGCCAGCATGGCTGGCTCAGGAATTCTGGGAGTTGAAGTCCACAAGTCATAAAAGGGCCAAGTTTGAAGACCCCTGCCTTAAGTCTTCTGTTGCAATCAAGAGCATTTAAAACTGACGTTTTGTAGTCGGAGGGGTTAAGTGGTATAACGGTCCACGAGATCAACCGTTCAGCTGGACCTAGAGTGATAATTGGGGGAGAGAAAGAGGCAATGACTGCAGCCTAAGTGTTTTGGGAAAAGTGCTCCAGGGATAAAGAAGAGAAGGCAGAGAAGAAAGTATAAACTAGTCCCCGATTTCCAATTTGGTGAAAGAGAGCTTCAGACTGCAAATCGGTACAGGTAGTCCTCGGGTTATGACCGCAATTGAGCCCAGAGTTTATGTGGCTAAGTGAGAAAAGTGTTAAGAGAGTGAGTTGTGCCCCATTTTACGACTTTTTTTGCCACAGCGGTTAAGTGATTTAACATTGCAGTTATTAAACTAGTAACCTGGTTGGTAAGTGAATCTGGCTTCCCCCTCGACTTTGCTGGTCAAAAGGTCACAAAAGGGGATTACGCAACCCCAGGACACTGCGACCGTCATAAATATGAACCCAGTTGCCAAGCCTCTGGATGTAAAGCACGTGACCATGGAGGTGCCGCAACGGTCTTAAGTGTGAAAAAATGGTCACAAGTCACTTTTTTCAGTGCCCTTGTAAGTTCAGATGGTCACTAAACGAACTGTTGTAAGTCGAGGACTACCTGTACTTTCCCAAGTACAGTATTAACCCCCCCCCCTTTCCAGCCATCGCGCCAGGCATGCACTAGCGGCTAGAGGAGATCCCCCGTAAAGGATGGCACAGTTGATCCTTGTGGGTGCGAAAGCTAGGGTTGCCAGGTCTGCTTCCAAAAAATAGCGGACAAGCGGGGGGGGGGAGGGGGTTAAGTAGTAAAAAAAAAAGTAGACTGTACAGCTTTAGATTACGTACCATTTCATCATAAAGCTTTTGAATAAAAAAATGTCCACTATTTTGTGGAAAAAAAATAGTGAACATAATGTGAAAAAAGCGGACTGTCCGCTCAAATAGTGGGCACCTGGCAACCCTATTTGTGGATTCTTACTTTAACACATCAGAAATCTCTTAAACATGTCTTATTTGGAGCACTCTGTCCTAATGTGATCACCATTAACAAGGTACTTTGGAATTCTGAATATTATAGCTCTATTAGAGAAGGCTAAGTGAAGAAGCGTTTGTTCACGCCCCTTATCTTTTCTTAAGTGTGAAAAATGGCCATAAGTCACTTTTTTCAGTGCCCTTCTAACTTCAGATGGTCGCTAAACCATCTGTTGTAAGTCGAGGACTACCCGTACTTTCCCAAGCCTTGCCCTCCAGACGATCAGTATTATAACACACATACACATACACATACACACACACACACACACACACACACACACACACACGCTTCCAGCCATCGCGCCAGGCGTGCGCTAGCGGCTAGAGGAGATCCCCCCCCCCGCAAAGGATGGCACAGTTGATCCTTGTGGGTGCGAAAGCCCACTTGTCTCCAGTGGGATTTTCCTCCCACTTGACTGGGCAGGATGCCCGCGCGAGCTTTTTAGGGACCTGGACGGCCAGGGGGCTCCGGATGCGAGCTGAGCTGAGCTGGCCTGGCCTGAACTGGCCTGAACTGGGCAGGCTTAGAAGATCGAGGACCGAACTTTCTCAATGGCGCCGCGCGGATGAGTTCGGGAGGTGCGCGCGGGGGGGGGGGAAAGGAGCTCGCCGTCTCCCAGCAAGCTACGCGCCCGCCCTGCTGAACTTTTCACCTCTGCGAGGAAGGAGCCGGTGCCACCAGCTCGGTCAACAAAGCCCGGGGCGGACGGGCTGGGTCGCTGGAGGCCGGGCCGGGAGGCTCAAGTAACACGGCAGGGACTGCTGGTTACCTCTGGCCCGCCGGACCCGGCCGCGCCGCGCCGCAGGTTATCGGAAGGCCAGGGAAAGCGACCCTCGCTCGCACCTGCTCGCTTCCTTGTCCCAACGCCGGCCGCCGCTTAAGAAGCGCCTCCCTTGATTCCCGGGGGACTCGCACAAGCGGCCGCAGAGCGTTGGCTTTACGACCTGCTGTAGTCGGAGGGTTGAGGGAGAAGCCCGAAGAGGGCAGCGGGGTCAGGTGCCAGCAGGAAGAAAAAGAGGCCTGCCGTCTGCGTTCACACGAGGCCTTACGGAAACCGGACACGCCTAGGCGGGGGGGGGGATGCAGGGTGAACTATCGTGGTTTTTAGTATCGCCTGTTCACCGCCCTGAGTCCCGCAAGGGAGATAGGGCGGTATATAAATTTAATTAATTAACAAACAAACAAACAAACAAACAAACAAACAAACTCAGTGAACCGGACATCTCGGCAACGACTGTGATCGTCCTACTTTCTCACTACTTGAGAATCAAGTTTCCAGCTCTATAAAACCCGGGCACCAGGGTTAGAGTTTACACCGATTGGAAGCCTAAGAAAAGGGATGGAGAGAGAGCCGGTTCCAATCCCACTCAACCAAGCAATCGAACCCCCATCCTCGTAGGGCAGGGGTAGGCAACCTTGGCTCTTTTATGACTCGTGGACTTCAACTCCCAGAATTGTTGTTAAGTGAATGCAGTTGTTAAGTTTTAACATGGTTGTTAAGTGAATCTGGCTTCCCCGTTGCTCATTTGCTTGTCAGAAGGTAGCAAAAGGTGATCACATGATCCTGGGACAGTGCAACTATCACAAATATGAGTCAACTGCCAAGTGTCTGAATTTTGATCACGTGATCATGGGGGTCCTGCAACAGCTGTAAATGTGAAAAAAGTCCCTTTTTTCAATGCTGTTGTAACTTCGAACAGTCACTAAATGAACTGTTGTAAGTCAAGGACTACCTGTAATTTGATTTTATTTTTTTTTAGATTTGTTTGGAATACTCTTCTGAAGCCAGAGTTGTTCTTACAAAGTTATTGCTCAGTCAGCTGATTTTCAGTTATCTCGGATAAAATTCTTTAAAAAGAACAGCCAGAGATCTTGCTCCAGCCCGTAAGGGGGTTCCAAGACAGGATCTCCTATAAATGTAAAATCATACAATCAAAGCATGGTGCTTGGAGATGGTGGAACATGTTGCTGCCAAGACATGTTTCCTGTTGTCTGGCATGAGAACCAGTTAAATTTGAGAATCAGCATCATTAAAATTATGGATTGCAAAACCCTGCTTGACAGCATAATCACAATGACTAGATTCACTCAACATGCCACATCCATGCCTTATCACAAGAGTTTTTCAACCCTGGAAACTTTTAAGGTGTGTGGACTTCAAATATCAGGATTCCATGCTTGGCTAAGAGATTCTGTGAGTTGAAGTTCACACTTCATAAAGTTGCTAAGGTTAAGGCATACTGGCTTAGCAGGAGATTTAGACCCAACTTCTCTGCTTGGGTGAAGTGCTTCGTGGTGGAAGTTCTTTCCTATTCCTATTTCTAACTTAGTTGTCCCATGCTGCAACATGGAGGATGGGCTGGGGTGACAAAGGAGAATCAGAAGCTCATCCAGTGTCAGGCAGCTGTGTCATAGAACTTGTCAAATTCAGTAGCATTGATTGGATGAAAGGGATTGAGATGTCAGAAGATATATTTAATTTTAAAATGTTCCTGACACAAGACTCTTGGCTTGTTCTCTACTGGATGATAGTATTTCTCTTCATGCAAGGAATGGATGTGGAAATGTCTTTGTGTGTACCTATATCAAATAATTTTTTAAATGTGGCAAATTGCAGAGACTATCCCTATTCTTGTAATAGCATTGTTTCCGATGTAGTAGTAGTAATTATTATTAAACAGTAAGAAGTTACAAGGGGTGTGAATTCTGTATCTCTTATTCACATAGCTATTAGTATCCCATTGAACATACTGTTGGATTTACAAGAAAGCAAGGCTGCAATCTGAAACAAGTGTAATGAGCACAACACCACATACTCCAGAGTTAAAATATGCACAGGATACTCAGATCTCAATTTCCTCATATTAGCCTTTGCCAATCTGGTGCCCTGCAGATTCATTGGAAATTTATGATGTGTGGGTCTGTGTGTGTGTGTGTGTTATCCTATCCAGATAAAGAAACACAAGACAAATCATATTGGAATTTTGTTTTTCTTTTTAATTTGATCACTCTTCCTCTCTCTCTCTTTCAAAAAAAAAAGTTACAAAATCCATGGCAACCGGCTTTTGCTAATGTAGTTTTTTGTAAATAATAACAATAACAATAATAGTACAGAAAGAGGGGGAGGGGGAGGAAGAAAAGGACTTCCATGACCTTCAGAAATCAAGAAATGTCAAGGATTTAAAGCTTAACAAAAAAACAACATGAACAAATAGGCGTAGAAAATGGACACAACAAATGAAGCCTGATTATTCCCACTCTAGCGCCTACCTGCTGTTTGGTGGGTTTGCAAATGAGATTAATAAGGATCATTATAAACATGGATGTGTTCAACATTGGTATAATCCAATTGGCAGTGAATTAATCGTTTTCTCTTGGGAGCCGAGCTCCCTTTCAATCTCCACTCCAGGCAGCTTCTGAAGTGTCTACCCCACCTACCAGCCAATATGCAGCTCGGAAGAAAGTTATATAAATAACTCCCCCTTTCTCTCCATTTACTTCATTAACGGAGGAAAGGACTAAAGATGCATTACAAAAAAAAAATAAAATAGAGCAATTAGGCTCCACCCGCTTGTAATATTTCCAGTCTGAATTTGGACTGTGACTCCTCCCTCCGCTTTCTTCCCCCCCCCCCAAGGAAAGTATTTCTTCCTTTCACTGGCAGATGTCTTTCTACTATGTGGAAGGGGGGGGGGGTGAAGAGCCGATCAAGGAAGGAAGGCAGCGCCAACTATCTCAGAAGGAGTTGTCCTTGCCAAAGGGATTCCGGCCTGATCCACATTGAGTCGAAAGTCTAAAAAAGAAAAGTGGAAGGACCAAGTCCCAGTGAGGCATCTTTTTGGATGAATAGGTGAATAATAAGCAGAGCTTGGCGGTCAGGGAGTTCTCCTCGAGAGTAAGAGAAGTAAGAAAGACAGAGCAAGCCCCACGGTGATAGACTGAGGAGGCAGGATCCAACCCATAGAAGTTAATACGGCCCTATGAAAACTGTCAGCCAACCAGATCACCCAGTCAACTTGCAACCCTTCTTAATCTAATATGATCTGCTTAGACTAGTCCACAGGGCTGATCTGGATGGCCACCATGACAGCTCCCAAGTGGTGAAATGCTGGGAAGAAAATGCAGTGGAATCCGTCACATGAGAGTTTTCCTCAAGGTCACAAGCCCTTACAGTACTGCAACTATAACTTGGATGGAGATCTTCTTAGCTTTTATTTTTGAACAACTGTGCTTACTTGGAGTGGATTTTAAAACGGCTTAAGCCCAAAGATCATGAATAGATCCTAAATGTGTCGATATGGAATTCTCCAACAGAAAATTGGGAGATATCATGATTCTAAGACACCATGACTGAGAAAAAAAATATTTACAGCACCAGTTGGCTAAAAATGTTGTATGTATATACTGGGAGCAGGAAAATCTGAGTTCTGGACCTGCTTTAGGCTTAGAAGTCAATTAGGGATTTTGGGCTAGTTTCTTTCTCTTCCCTCTGGGAAGCAGTCAGTGGCAAAATGCTCTCTATTTCTGTCTCCCCCTACCCCCTCCTTCCCTCTCCAAGATCGTCATTCATACAATCTGCGAAACTATGTTTGTTAAAACACCAAATAATTCATAACTGGCTTGAGACACATGGCATACTAAATCGTGTTGTGCAGACCTAGTGTGTGTTGGCTTCAATCGGTTGAAGAATTACTCTTAATAGGAAGTCCATTGTTTGGGGACTTACTTTCCAGAAAGTCTGGCCATAGCTACGAACTCTTTTTTTAAAAAAAAGTTCTTAATTTTGACTGGATCTCCGGAGCCTCCATTCCCAAATCCGTTGCACTGTCTTTTTGATATGTAAACGAATTGATTCTAGCAGGGAAGTTCGTACAGATTTAACAGTACAACAAAACAGAATAATAGGAGATGGTTTTCGATTCAAAGTCTAAAAATCTAGCAAATCCCTTAAAACAGGGGTCCTCAACCTTGGCAACTTTAAGACTTGTGGACTTCAACTCCCAGAATTCCTCAGCCAGCAAAGCTGGCTGAGGAATTCTGGGAGTTGAAGTCCACAAGTCTTAAAGTTGCCAAGGTTGAGGACCCCTGCCTTAAAAGCAAAAATGCTCCCAATGATCTCGGACAAATCTTTACACGAGGTTCAAATCAGCTTTCACTACCTTTCTAAAACCGCACAGAATAAATGCTTACTTCTAGACAAGAGAAACCGCGTCGGAGCGACCGGAGTCTCGCCCGGCAATTTCCCCAAGCTCTTTCGTTCGCAGTCTCTCCCTTTTTAAAAGCTGATGGCGCTGATCTACCTTTGGCCATGGTCTTGCTGCCCTCTAAACGCCAGACACCCTTCTGACAACCCCTTCTACCCAGCATCCCCGTTCCCCATCGGGTCCGGCTAAGCCGTAGATCTGGAGAGCAGCCGAAACCGCCTCTTGGTCCCGTGCAACGGCGCCCGCGCCTAGCTGGCCTCGTCCGAGTCACTGTAATGCGACCGAGGCGAGAACTCGCCGTCGCTGCGGTGGGCCGGCGGCGAGGTTTTTCTTCGCTCTTGCGGCTGCTGGCCAGCCGGCTGGAGAAGCTGGCCCGGCGAGGGGGCTTTTTGCCCCAGAAGGGCGCCGTCCGTGAAGGAGGGGAAATGCAGCGGCTCTGGCTGCACCGCGTAGACCCCTCCTGGCCCCGCAGCCCCCGGCGACTCTAAGGGAAAACGCGTCCTGCCGTGGGCCGCCACCTGGGCCCGGGCTTGGGCCTGCAGCGCGCCCCCTCCTGGAGGGGTGCAAGGCGCGCGCTCGTAGGTCTGGGCGGCGGGCGGCAGAGAAGGGCCCTTGCCGCAGGGGGCGCTCTCGGGCGGCAGCGGGCTATGCAGGAGCTCGGCTAAGGCGCTGATGTAGATCTGCGCCATCTGCAGCGTCTCGTACTTGGAGAGTTTCTTGTCGTTGTTAAAGGAAGGGATGACGTTGCGCAGCTGGTCGAAAGCGTGGTTCAGCCCGTGCATCCGGCGCCGCTCGCGAGCGTTGGCCGCCAGCCGCCTCTGCCGCTGCACGCCGTTCCCCTGGGAGCCCTGGCGGAGAAGAGGGCTGCCTCCGACGGCGGAGCAGGGCGAGCGGAGCCGCGGCGGGGGCGCTAACGGCGCCTTGCAAGGGCCGCTCCGGTGGGGACGGGGATGCTGCGACTGCTGAAGCGCGCACAGCTGCTTCCCGGAGGAGCGGTTCGAACTCCGTCGGCTCCCGCGCTCGGCGGCGCCGGCCCTCAGGAACTCCTCCTCGTCCTCTTCTTCCTCCTCCTCGTCCTCTTCTTCCTCCTCCTCGTCCTCTTCATCTCCCTCAGGTGTACCCGAAAGCAGATACCTGGGGGATGAGGAGAGGCGGCCCGGGCAGCAAATGCCCAACCAGGGGGAGGGGAAGGCGCCACCTCGACTTGCCGCCGCCGCTTCTTCTCCCAAGAGGAGGCTGCCTTCCAGGTGCTGCTGTGGCGGGCCCAAATCCCTGCCGCTGCCGGCCCAGTCATTGGGCGCACTAGGCGCGCGCAGGTGGTTCATCGCGACCGGAGGCGGGCGTGGCGGCGACCAGGGGCGCAAGAAGTGCCGCTGTAGCCCCGCTCCTGACACTTTCTTTCCCGCGCGCCCTTTCGCGACCCCGTCTCCTCCTCCTCCTCCTCCTCCTCCTTCTTCCTGGGCCGCTAAGAGCCGTTTCTTCCCCGGCGGGCGCTTTTACAAAGCCGGAAATCTCCCAGGACGTATAAGTGTCTACCCACACAGGCACACGGCCCGCACACTACCAGGCGTCTCCGGTTGCGAAGGGCGCTGCGCCCCTTTAAAAAGCGGCACGCGCCAGGGTCCCCCACCCTTGCTACCTCCTCCTTCGCCCCACGCACACCTCCTCGGCGCCCCACCCTCCGCCTCCCCACCCACCTCGCGCCAGTCGCGTGTCGACTCAGCCATTGGAGCCCGCGGGCCTTGGCGCGTGCTGGCAGCCAATGGGCAAAGCAGCCAAGCTTGGGTGTTTGGGCTTTCGTTCCTTTTCCTTTTCCTTCCTCCCCCACTCCCGTCCCCGCCTTTGGCCCACATCGGGATTGGGGGCGGGAAAGCAAAGGGGAGGGAGGGAGGCAGGGAAGAAAGAGAGAAGAGCCAAGTTGACACAAAAGATGTAAAGTTCTCCCTCAGAAAGAATTGCTCCGCTATTAAGTTAGGAAGGCCGTTTTCGAGCAGGCTTGGCGACTCGAGTCACTTACGCGTGTGTGAATGTGCACGGGAGGGTTGTCGGATGGGAGAGGGGGGGGCAGCCGGTTTCCTACACTTGCAGGAGTTCGTGAGGTAAAAAAAAAAAATAAGCCGGGCGGCGATCAAGGAGAAGGACGTGTGAAGGCGCGTGTCTAGAAATGCCACAACGCGCGCGCGTAAATCTCCAGCATCGGGATTTGGCCTCAGGGCGCCGAGTGGTGATAATCGCTTTCTAATAGCTCTGAACGAGGCCGGCCTTTCAAAAGCCGCCTTTCTCCGCTGCTTCCAGAACAGAAGAATACAGACGGCGAGCCTGAGGCGTTTGCGCGTCGCTCCCGCGCGCTCCGTGAGGCAGCTTGGCCACCACCAGCCCAAGCCCCTCGTCAAACTTCCTTTGGTTTTTGCTTTTGTAGAAAAGGCGGGACGGGTGTGTGTGTGGAGGAGTGGGTCAGTGCATGCTGAGCACCAAGTGCTTTGGGGTCACTGCTGTCGAGGCGCATGGGAAAACTAGCCCCCGCTCAAGCCACGCGGAAGAGAAGCGCGAAAGGCAGCGGCTGGAACCAGGTTGGACGTGACCAGCGCGCTCCCCTCTCGCTCTCTGAACTGAGCAGCATTTGCTACGGAGCTCGCCCCCAAGGACCCCCGATTTGCTCGGCTGCCGCAGCTACCGTGGGCCATCGGAGAAAGTGCAGAAACGCATCCCGGGGCTACTGTCACGGACGAAACTTACTGAAACTAATCAAAAACTGAATCTCGAAGCCCGAAGTCCAGGGCACGGCTCTGCAGTTCAGGGGAACACACAGCCGATCTCCCCGATTTCTCGGACCTTTTCCTTCAATCCCAATGAACGGCCCACAAAACGACCAGTTTAAAACCGAGAGCTCTTGAGGTCCAGAAAGTTCATTGGGGCAAACTTTGGATGGAAACCCCCAAAAGGGGTTGTGGGATTCCAGAAGCCATTGATCCTTTTGTCCCTCTTAAAAGGTCCCTTGCAGGTGACTGGAGGTACAGTGAGCAAACTAAACCTGACTTCTGGGCAGACATAGAGTGCTTAGCACACCACGCCTTTATTCTTTTTAAAATAAAAGCCTGACTAGAGCTGCTTAGACAAATACAGTCGTCGCTGGTTGTTTTATTAGTTTTTATTATAATATATTGCACTTTTCTACAAGCCTGGGATAGTTCTGCCAAGGGAAGCAACCCACTCTCCAATATAATTTCTTACTTGGCTGGATCACTGAATATTATAGAAAGAAAGGGGCACGGGATCACAAAGGCTACCCTTTTTGTATGCAATTATCCGTATGCAAGCAGCACGGTCCTCAACATGCAGAAGTAAGTTGTCTAGTCTCTACTTGATATCCATTAAATGTTCCTCAAAAATTAGCAGACTGAACACTTTTCATTCGGAGGCACAATTTTACGTACACTTACCTGGAAAAGAGTCCTGCTGAATGCTGTGAGAGATCATTCTGAAAGCATCAGCATAAGGTTAGGCTGTTACTACGCAACACCACTAGCTTGCTGGAGTGTTGGCTTCTGCTGCCAGAATTAATAATCTGATTAGACTGATCAAGCTTGTTCTTCTATTTGCTTCCTAATTGCATGTTGCTACCTATATACATACTTGTGTTCAAATGTTTAGCTTGGTTGAATGTCTGCAACATACAACTTCCCTCTTATTCATCCCTATTGGACTCAAATGTCTTGTTGCAGTCTAATTTCTTGATAATAAATTAAAATGTTAGAATTATTATTATTATTACTGTTGTTATTATTATAATTATTACTATTATATTTATGTGTGGCCCATCTCATGTTTGAGGCAAGCATTAATGAGTAGGTATCACCTGACTCTCCTTGTCTAGGCTGGCAAGATAAATAGGATCTGGCACGATTAGCATTTGATTGCAATTCCCAGGTAACACTTGTAGGCTAGACAAAATTACCCCAAAAGATGGCACAGGTTGACACTTGACAGTTTTATTGTTGACAAGAAAACTATATGGATATGCTCCTGAAGTCGTTTTCTGAGCATGACTACAAATAATATTTTTAAGACTTGGACATTGTTTTTGAAGGGTGTGAGATATGAAATTTTAGGAGTATATATAAGCACATGGCCAATCACAAAATTAAGTTTTCTCTTGAGAGTATTCTATAGGTCCCCCCCCCCCCAGATATTCTCTATATTCTCAGGCTTACTTTTGTCTTAGTATTAGGCCGTAGCCATACTTTTCTTAGAAAAAAGGCGAAGAATTGTTAAGACAGAAGAAAAAGGGAACAGAAGGATAGGTGATAATGATTCCACTTGTAGCATAAAGGAGAAAAAGGGTGGGGATCAGAGAGTGTGGAGGAGGGAAGAGGGAAGGTGATGTGGTGCCCATGCGTAGGAACTTCAGAAAGACCTCCTGTAGATTGGGGTAGAAGAGACACAGGAAGAAATAGAGAGAAAGAGAAGGATATCTCAATGAGAGCATTCTGTTTCAGAAACAGAAAAAAAGCAGTAGATAATAAATGCAAGCCTGTAACAATGCAGTGTGATGACCACAATCCACAAGTTCTCCATTATAGCAGGGGCAGGCAACTTGTGGTCCTAGGAACTACCTTGTCTCTTGATGACAATGAAAGTTGATGTTGTTTCCTGCCATTCTGAGGCCAAGATCCTATGAAAACAGTAAGGTAGGTCCTAAAATAATTCTAATAAAGAAAAGTGTCACCAGTTTTGTAATGGGATTAATCAGATATGCATGGCAAACTTCATCTCACTTGACCAAGCAGCGGGTGAAATCCTTGACTGATTCTAATCTGATCTCTTTCTGTAACAACCCCTATCATATCTTTTTGACAAGGATACAGAATTTGGTAACTCATGCTTTAGTGATTCAAAGTCAGGGTAAATAATGGATTAAAATAATAATAATACTATATTACCCAAATACTCAAAAAAACTTCACATTGGGTAAGCAATAGTGGTTTTTTTTCCTCCAAAATAAGCTATGAACATATTTTTACTAATGCCTAAAGAAAATATAAAACATTTGTTTCATTTTCATTTCATTTTTAAGTAAAATAAAAGTGGAAATACTGAATCTTACTTCACAACTTAAAAATACCGTGGGAGAGGAAAAAAGTATTAAAGTCATGGCATCTTTTAATTTGATGAAAATTAACTTGTTTCTTCTTGAGAAATCCAATTTGTTTCAACAAGAATAAATAGTAATAGTAACATAAAATGAGTGTTTTGAGGCCTATATAGGCCAATGTAGAACTATTGTACCATTTTCACTAAACTGGGGAGGGGGAGATAGGATGAAAAAGAATCTCTAATTCGTATAGATTAATTTTTCCATTCTTCATACTTCATTCAAACTCTTTATTAGGAATATATGTATCATTTACCACTATGCATATGTGCCAGACGTCAAAGTCAAAGTCAGTAGGTGACTCTTGAAGAGTTGGATTTAATTCTGTTCTCCCAGAATAAGACAAATGTTAGTGCTGAAGAACTCCTGGGGTTGGCTAAGTTTATTTGGTATTCAAAAATGTCTCTCCCTTTTTCCTTTTACCAGTTCTCATTGTATGTTCAAGCCTACTTGAGTTTCTTTTCTCTTTTGTTAGACTTGACTCTTTTGATGTTATTCGGACTATGCCCTGCTGCAGAGACAACTTCACAGGAATCGGAAATATAAGCATACAGCTCAGGAAAAGTCACTGAAAGCCTCAAGATATACTTTAAAAAAAAATCTGAGTGAATGAACTATCATCAAGGGAGTCAGAAGCATAAAAAATGTTCCATTTCTCATTGTATGTATCTTGATCATTCTAAGTATAGTTATTCGGAGATCTCTTCTGCTGAAATTTAATGGATTTTTCTAAGCTAAAATATGTGAAAAATAAAAGTGGGAATTAGTCAAAACTTTCAGAGAGTTGATCCTGGAAGAACACACAATGATTTAGTAAACCCAAATCAAATAACTCATACAATTGTTAAAATCATATATTTTGTAGGATAATGTTGTAATTGAGTTTTACAATTCAAATAACATTATTCAATTTATTAGTAAATTTTAGTTTGGATTTATAATTTAAAGAACATATTGTGATGAACATATACTGAAATGCAATATCTCATTTAAAGAAGTAATAAATAACTATTTTAGCTCTGCCATATTTGCCTAGGTATGAATGCCTAACATTCATACCTCCCCCAAATCATTTCAGAATTAAAATTATATTGTTTTGTTTGGAGATTCACAGACCTTTGTCTTGTAAGGAGCCCCCTCTGGCTTTTGTTGGTCACTACACAACATATTCTAGACAGAAGGTCTATATAAGGGCTGGAGACAGTGAGGCTGAAAATATGGCCCCCAGAACTATTGTGTTCATATTGATGTTGGGCTCCTTGGCCCAATAGTAGAGGGATAGTATCACAATCACATGTATACCACCTTATATTGCACTGGTGAGATCACACTTGTAATACTGTATCCAGTTCTAGTCACAGTACAAAAAAGATGCAGAGACCCTAGAAAAAGTGCACAGAAAAGCAATAAAGATTAGGGGACTGGAGGGTAAAGCATACCCTAGTCTAATGAAGAGAAGGACTAGGGGTGACATGATAGCAATCTTCAAATATTTGAGGGGCTATTACAAAGGAGAGGAGGGTCAACCTATTCTCCAACACACCTGAGGGCAAGACAAGAAGTAAGGGATGGAAGAGTATCAAAGAGAGAACTGGCCTAGAATTAAGGGGAAATCCTATCAATGAAACAATTATTTAGTGGAATGGCTTGTCTCCAGAAGTTGTGGTTGCTCCATCCTGGAGGTTTTTAATCTTCTTAAAAAGTGATTGGACAGACATTTGTCCAGAATGCTGTAGGGTCTCCTGCTTGAGCAGGGGGTTGGATTAGAAGACCTCCAAGGTCCCTTCCAATTCTGCTATTCTGTATTCTGCTTTCTTTTCTTCATTATTTTTTACTCTCCTTACTTTAAAATTCCTTCATTGGGCTGAAGGAAGAGGTTCCAGAAAGAAGAAATAATAACTATGCAACTCCAGAGTCTAGGTATATCAAGAGGTTCACATGAGTGGTGTCAGCCTTTCATAATGATCTTTTATTGAGGAATCCTTGGAAGAAGAGGGTGTACCTGGGATGTTTTATATTATCTCTCCTTCCAGTTTGTAATACATTGGTCACAATTTCTCTCTTGTCTACAGGAACATCAAGGTTTCTATGAATACAGAACTTTGTGGCCTCTTTCTCCTGGAGTTCTGTAATGTTCATTTCTGCTTTGCTAAAAATTTGGAACTGACCAAGGAGAGATGTAAGTGATTGGCAAACTGCTTCTACCTGACCAGATATGGTGAGCCACGTTTGATGAGATGCATTGTCAGATGACTCTCTTAAGGTAGGTACCTCACATTTAGATAGCCAATGACATCCACAAAATCAGTTAATCAGTTTTT
>NW_015386701.1:392266-406846 GCF_001527695.2 Protobothrops mucrosquamatus
TAAAGAGGTTAATCATAGGAAAGAAAGTAATAACAAGTTTGATCGTGAAGGATAAGGTTATTTCTAGAGTAGCAACGTTAAAACAATGGCTTTTGTAGTTAACAGTGATGCCTTTTAATCATGGTTTGAGATTCAAAAGAACCTATCAAATTATTCTGGACCAACTAACTAACAATCTATTCTGATCCCTTGAGACAATTACTGTAATAGCAAGCAAGACCTCACAAACTTCAGACACATGATGCAAGCAGATGATGAATTAGAAAAAAGTGACAATGTTTGGCCAAAGTAGTGAGAAGTAGAAAATGCAGGAAGACAGAAGATAAAGGAGAATGACAGATTCAAAGCAGTTACTGAAATGCCCTTTTACAAGATACAGGTTATCTCCCCAGACTGCTCCGGTCAAGTGTTTGGTCACCAGGGTTGAACCCAACAGTTTTTCCAGAATCCAGAATCATTTTTAAAATCGAAGCCTTGCACTTAAAATTTGCAAACATACTTTATCAAGTTCAGAAAAATGTACTCTGATCCCTTACTAAATATCCCTGGTCACCAGGATAACATTTAGGCATTGTCAATGAATTACAATTTTCTGAAGACATCTATAGTGTTCCTTAGTACTTGTAGGCATTAATATTTATCTTACTATTTATATGGTATGTATGTATGTATGTTTGCAATGTATGGCTGTGAAAATTGGACCATGAGAAAGGCTGAGCGCCAAAGAATTGAGGCCTTTGAACTATGGTGCTGGAGAAGACTCCTGCGAGTCCCCTGGACTGCAAGGTGATCAAACCGGTCAGTCCTAGATCAACCCCGACTGCTCTTTAGAAGGCCAGATCCTGAAGTTGAAACTCAAATACTTTGGCCGCCTAATGAGAAGGAAGGATTCACTGGAGAAGAGCCTAATGCTGGGAAAGATTGAGGGCAATAGAAGAAGGGGATGACAGAGAATGAGGTGGCTGGATGGAGTCACTGAAGCAGTAGGCGTGAGCTTAAATGGACTCCAGAAGATGGTAGAGGACAGGAAGGCCTGGAGGAACGTTGTCCATGGGGTCGCGATGGGTTGGACACGACTTCGTAACTAACAACAGCAACTATTTATATAAGAATAAGATAAAGTCTCTGTTTGATAAGACAGACTCTTATTGATTTCATAGACAGACAGACGTTCTTTTCCTGGTAACAGTGTAGAAGTGGTTTTCTATTGCCTTTTTCCATATTTGTCCTTAAAATCTTAGTGGTCCTATTTTCTTGTAGTCTCCTATCCAATAACGTTTTGAGATCAACCACGGTCACATCATCAGATGTCCTAACTTTGATGGTATCAATACTTAAAATGATACACAAATACGACGATACAGTTCCCAGAATTGTAACAAAACTATGGTCAGTTTGTTAGATCATAAATCTAAGAAACCTCATTATCTGTCATAGAGTTTATCCACAGATTCTATGTTCCTTCAGAAATCTATTATTACGTCAAACCTATTTTGTGTTTTGTTTTCAGAACAGCACAATACTGGTTTTTAAGCTATCCAGGTATGAAAACAGTAACTGCATTGTACAATGCAACAATTGGAACCATAATTTCCGTTGCTAAGCAAAGTGATTGTTAAGTGAGTCATGTCCAATTTTATAACACTTTGGCCACGGTTGCTAAGTAAATCACTGCAGTTGTTAAGTGAATCATACAATCGTTAAGCAAACCCAGCTTTCCCCATTGACTTTGCTTGTCAGAAGCTGATCAGAAGGTTGCAAATGGTGATCACATGATGCTGGGACACTGCAACTGTTGTAAATGCATGGTGATTGCCAAGCACCCAAATTTTGATCATGTGATTGTGCGGATGCTGCAACGGCTGGCGACCCCAAGGGGGAGGGCCTTCTCTGTGGGAGCTCCCACCCTCTGGAACGAACTGCCCCCAGAGATCAGGGTGATCCCTGATCTCCCTTCCTTCCGCCGCGCCCTCAAGACGTGGTTGTTCCAGCAAGCGGGACTGGCCTAGGGGATTTTATAGGGGTTTTAATTACTTTTAATTGGACACTTCAAATATTNTAATAATAATAATAATAATAATAATAATAATAATAATAATAATAATAATAATAATAATAATAATAATATGTGCAAGTACAAGGACTCTTTTTATATTCCTTTATTTTCTTCCTTTGTATTATTGTAACCCGCCTAGAGTCGCCCCACAGTGAGATAGGCAGCAAATAAATTTAAAAATAAAAAATAAATAAAATAAAATAAAATAAAAATAAAAAAATAAAAAACCACATCTCTAGGACATGATTGACTAACTTGATTTAAATATTTCTCACTGCAGGGATATATTTTAATCAGCTCTTGAGATATAGTATTTCATTGCCAAAAGGTTTTATTCTCCTAATGTTTAGACAAATTTGACTTTCCTGCTATTTCTGTTGTTTCAGTCCTGCCCTCTGGTGGTTTCTTAAACCATTACTATATTGATTAAAATGGCTCATCTGTAAACTGGACTGTATTAACTGCATTAAATCATATGATTCTGATTTATTTTGCAGGAAACTGTTTTATTTACTAATGTCTTAATAAAAGCAAAAATGTGCTGGTTTTATTTCCCAAAAACTGTTCCAATGGGTTTTTTTTAACACCTTAACACATTATAATCCTTAAATATTTGTAATTCAGGAGGCAATCTTGTACAAAATTTCCATGCATATCAAAATGAAAAGCCTTTGATTTTCAGCAGGTTTTAGTTCTTAATGATTTGGCTTGAGGTTTAAATTTCCCTAAATATCTCTGCAGTTCAGATTGGAATCCTTTGTTTCCCAAATAGGGCTATGACACTCATTGCAATTCAATTGTACCTGAAAAAAAATGCAATTGAAAGAAAAAATGAATAGAGGCCCAGCTCTGCTCCAAGAATGTGGGGGGCGAACCCTTCTGAAGATCTGGATGAAGTCATTTTCTGCTTGGGAATCTTCTGGTATATTTTTCTACCACTTTTTCTGGAAGCAGCCTTCTGCAATTCATGTGTCCTTCGCTGACCAGCACAAGCTAGGATAGACAGAGTAATGGGAATTATAGGTTCAACACATTGGAGGGGATGGGTGGGGAAAAGGATGTTGAAAAGCATAGTTATGGGATCCTTGGTGCTCTCCAAACTTGATTATTTTCTTGCAGATATTTCATTATTAAACTAGTTACATCAGTGTTAGTAGGGAGTGAGATTTGCTCTCATTTTATATTCTAGTGGCTTTCCCTGTCAATATTGATGGGAGTTGTCTTGGTGGTCCCAGTAATAGTTGTCTTTAGATCAAGGGGTGACTCTTCTCTGCCACAAAGGATTTTCACCCAGACCCTTCCAGTACAAGTAACTTCAACTAATCCCCTCCCTTTCCTGAAGCCAGGCAGGGTCTGACCTGGAAAGTACTTGGATGAGGAGGTCCACCCAAAAATCCTAGGAGTTTAAACAAGATTAAAAGAAATCCAGGAAAAAGGCACTGGGGGAAAAAGAAGTAGATCCTCATCCCGGCACTGCTGTCCCACAAGGTTCTTTGAGGTGACCAACCTGGGTCTGTTCTGTCCCTGGAAAGGATAAAAATCACCTTTTTGGATTAAGCTGGGCCCTCTGCAATCTGTTTCCACAAAGGAGAATATTTGTAGCTCAAGAAGTTGAAATGAGGGGTCCTGGGTGCTTTCTGAGCTTGGCTTGTTTTCTTGCAGACGTTTCTTTGCCCGAGGGCGTATTGCTGATGTCATACCTAGGTTGGGTAATGAAACGTCTGCAGGAAAACAACCAAGCTCAGAGAGGACGCCGCGTTTCCACAAAGCCCGCGAAGCCCTTCCCGGGCGGAGGCAGGGGGCACCCTCGACGTCGTTCCTGGGCGAACAGCCCGACATGTTGTTGAGGGTAACTTCGCCCTTCCCTCCGCCTGCTCCGTGCCCACGCCGCGCGGGAGCCCGAGCGCCGGAGCCATGGCGCCGGGGAGCGCCAAGTCTCTGGCCGGGCTCTTCGCCTGCCGCCCCGTCGGGTGGCTTTTTGTGTCGCAGGGTTGTCCCCTGTGCAAACAACAGGTTGAATATTGTAGGTGCAGGTTATTAAAATGTCGCGCGGACAATGGTGGTCTGTGTCTCATTCGCCACACTTGACTTCCTCTTTGAAAAAGGGCGCGCACCATGGGACGCGGGGTTGACTTCCAGCGTGAGGCAGTCTGCATAGTAGCAGCGCCTGCCCCGGTCTCCTTGGCGATCGCGCTGCGCGGAAGAAGAGCGGAGGGGAACGCGGGCTGTTATTGATAGCCTACGAAGATCCCTCCTTTTTAGGGACGCTCAGGCGCGCTTTGCGAGACCCGTGAAGTCTGATTGGCAAGAAGCCTGCAGCGCTTTCTATCGATTCTCTTAACGAGATTCCTTCCCTTAGTAATCCGGAACCCCATTCCGTGCTTGGGGTCGGCCCGTGTTTCTGTTTTATTTCATAAAGAGGATGGGCTTGTGGGTGTCCCCGAAAAGTATTCCCCTCCCGTGCCTCCATTTTGCAGGCTGGCAAGGTTTACTTCGTCGCAATCCGGATGGAAAGTTTCTGTGGAGAAAGACCGTGGAATAGCAGCAAGCTTGTCTTATCCAAACAAAGGGTCTTAGTCAATTACTTTTTCAGAAAAAAATATGAATACATGGTGGAACGCAAAACACATTTGTACCGCAAACTGTTTTGTTTACAATCCTATTGGTTAATGGACATTTCAGAAGCAGCGGGTATGATCAACAAATCTACTTAAGTTGGTGCGTTTATTATTTTTCAAATGCAACAAGTATATTTGTTAAAATTATTGAGCCTATTATTCTGCTTTCTAGTTTTAATTAGTATAACAGTTTCCTTCATAGCCCTAGAACAGTGATGGCGAATCTTTTAGAGACCGAGTGCCCAAACTGCAACCCAAAACCCACTTATGTATTGTCTGGTGCCGGATGGGTGTGGCCCATTGCATGGGCGTGGCTGTGGTGGTAACGGCAGACTGGGTGGGACTAAAAAGTTCAATCAATCAATTCCAACTTTGCAAGATCTTTTTTTCCCCGTGAGAAGTTGAAATTGACTGATTGAACCTTTTTTTTTGTACATGGCGGCGGAGGCCTAAAGCAAAAAGGTTTTATAAAACCCAGCTGAAGGCCTAGGACTGGGGTGATGGCACGCGTGCCCACAGAGAGGGCTCTGCGTGCTGCCTCTGGTACCCATGCCATAGGTTTGCCACCACTGCCCTAGAATAAGGGTGTCAAACTGCCAGCCTACAGGCTGGTTGCATCATGCAGAGGCCGCGCTCACCCTAGCTCCTGCAATGTGAAAAAAGTTGTGATATGTCGTGACACATCACGTGGGGAGTTTGACACCCGTGTGCCTAGAATTTTCTTAAATTTAAGATGAAGAAGAATCAAATAGAATTATCACTCACAGTTGTGGTTTGCACACCTCATGTCATTTTAATTACAAGTTCGTAATTAGGTTTGTGTTGGTATCACTGTGGTGCAAATGAGCTTTCAGACAATGCTGTATCTCACTGAACACCAACAAAACACATTACTATTTAATACAATGGGTGAATCTATTTACACAAGGTAAAGAGTAGAATCTGGGAAAGGATTACTTTCTTTTGCTGCTAGCACTGCTTCCAATTCAAGTTTACTTGGGAAGCGTCTGCTTTCTATAGGAAGTCCATAAAACAGTACAGGTGGTCCTCAACTTACAACCACAATTGAACTCCAGATTTATGTTGCTAGGTGAGAAATTTGTTAAGTGAGTTTTGCCCCATTTTACAACTTTTCTTGCCATATTTGTTAAGTGAATCACTGCAGTTGTTACACAGTTGTTAGGTGAATCTGGCTTTCCCATTGACTACTTGTCAGAAGGTTGCAAAAGGGGAACCAGTTGTCAACATCCAAATGTAAATCACATGACCATGGAGATGCTGCAATAGTCATAAGTATGAAAACTGACCATGTCACTTTTTTCCAGTGCTGTTGTAACTTTTAACGGTCACTAAATGAATTGTTCTAAGTCAAGGACTACCTATATTATGTAAAGTTTTCTCTGGTCTAATGAAGAGAAGGACGAGGGGGGACATGATAGCAGTGTTCCAATATCTCAGGGGCTGCCACAAAGAAGAGGGAGTCCAGCTATTCTCCAAAGTGCCTGAAGGCAGGACAAGAAACAACGGATGGAAACTAATCAAGGAGAGAAGCAACCTAGAACTAAGAAACTTCCTGACAGTTAGAACAATTAATCACTGGAATAACTTGTCTCCAGAAGTTGTGAATGCTCCAACACTGAAATTTTTAAGAAGAGACTGGACAGCCATTTGTCTGAAATGGTATAGGGTTTCCTGCCTGAGCAGGGGGTTGGACTAGACGATCTCCAAGGTGCTTTACAATTTTATTATTATTATTACCCCTGATCAAGTAAAATCGTTGGCAGTTCAGTGTGCCCACCAAAAGCTAGAAAGGCAACAGAAACAGAAGGAAAGGCTAATGTCCTTAAAACTTTCCCAGGTAGAAGTCCCTCAACCTTTAGCCCTAAGTAATCCCTGTCCCCACAGGAGGAAAAACTCCCCTGCTATCAAGGCTTGCAAAGGGGATACACAATTAGCTCAGCCTGAAACAACTGTGGGCAGATTGGACATTGGCACAATCAATGCCCATACAATCACTTAGCCTCTCCTACCAACCTCCATCAGTAACCTTGCAGCCTCCAAACCAAACCATGCCATGGGAGGGACTGGGAAGCGTTTTCTACCCCTCTTATCACTTGATTAAGGCTGTTGGGCTCAAGTGTATTCATATATATAGAAACGTGTTACTTTTAATATTATATTGTGTACTTTCACAACAGCATAGTACTACTGGATTTTCTGCTTCACAGTTCCTTAATCTGCTTACTAAATATACTTGAGATTGGTAGCATTAATCTACATGATTTCTAGTTACATCTGATCAGTGCTGGAATCTATCCCCTGTAGAGTAAGAAACAAACAGGGAAACAGTTGATATTCAAAAACCATATTTTAAAAGGGAATTGCTAAGTAAAATACTAAAGTGCCATCTGGCGGCCATCTGAGAGTTAACTGTTGCAAGCATCTGCTGCAGATTCAGAGAGAAATTGCACATAGATACCACATGCGTGTGATGATTCCTTTCTCCAGGTGGTCATCCCATGCAGAATTTGATAACAGCTAATGCACCAGATATAAACTAAAAGTAGCAACTTACCAACTGCTATAAAATTTGAGTTTCATTTAGCAACATGCCTGTATTTAGATTCTTTTCAGCCTCTGGTGTGCTCAATAATACAAAACAGGTTACATATATATAAAAAGAATAAGCTGTAAAATTAATTGGGCTTAGCAACTGGATGGCTGTGCGTTTTTTTGCATATGAATACACAATTTAGCTAAATTTTGGGCAAGAGTCATGGATAAATGGAAAGTAAAGTTAGTAAGTAAAATTGATTGGAAATTTGTTTCAATGTGAGGTTTTCAACTCTTGACTGTTTGCCAGCATAAACAAGCAATATAACAAAATATGTTTAACAGTTTTGAAAATCACTTTCCCACATGACCAAAATCTTAGCCCTTATAGCAGTGATGGCGAACCTTTTAGAGACCGAGTGCCCAAACTGCAACCCAAATCCCACTTATGTATTGCCGGGTGCTGGGTGGGCGTGGCCCGCTGAGTGTGGCTACGGTGGTCATGGCAGATGGGTGGGCGTGGCCAGGATGGGCGTGGCCAGCTCAATGTTGCTCCTGGGGAGGGACACCTGTGGGGGCCGGGCAGCGTTGGGGGAGATCCAGGGGGTCTCTGGCGGGTAGGGCGGTGGGCAGGAGGCTCATCCTGCGGGGAGAGGCAAGGCCAGGCGAGGCAGGGCGGGGTGCCATTGTCACAGGGCAAGGCGAGGCAGGGGCCCGGGTGGCTGCTGCCTGACACCATCAGCCCCCGCACACAGGCTAGCGAGCGCATGGGTGCTGGGATGCATCCGGCCATGTGGGACCTCAGCGAGTTAGTGGGCGGCTGGTTGAAGAGGACGGTTGCCATCTCTAGGGCATGGCGCGCGTGCCCACAGAGAGGGCTCTGAGTGCCGCCTCTGGCACATGTGCCATAGGTTCACCACCACTGCCTTATAGGATACTTCGGTAACTTCCTCCTAAGATTGTAGTAGGAAGAGCAAAGTCAAACCAAAAAAATGTCCTCCTTTATTTAGGAATTATCATTTTAATTAGGTATCTAGCACATCTAAATAGGTTGAATGAACCAATCAGGAGTGCTGGTATATATTTTTGGGAAGAGATGTCAGATTTAACTGGATATCAGCATCTTTAATTCACTTCAACCTAACTATTGCACTCTTGTATTTTCTTGTAACTTTATATTCTCTTTGGAAATTGCAAACATATACATACTTACTACCAACATGTACATTGTACCTGATGATTACAAAGACTCAGAAATATTCACAGCCAGCCCTAAATCTATAGTAGATTTAGATACATAAAAATCCAAACAGCATGAAAGGCTGGTCTGATGCAGGTAAGAATCAGGAGGAAAAGTTCAATTGCTGTTGTGCAGAAAAAAATATCCTTATTTCTGAGCATTGAAGTAAGATTTGGAATTCAGGAAATGCATTTAAAAGTCAACAATTGAACCTGCCGAATTTCTCAGCAAAAGAGTGCCAATATAAGAAGAGACTGGACAGCCATTTGTCTGAAATGGTATAGGGTTTCCTGCCTGAGCAGGGGGTTGGACTAGATGACCTCCAAGGTCCTTTCCAACTTTATTATTATTATTATTATTATTATTATTATTATTATTATTATTATTATTATTATTATTATTATTATTATTATTATTATTATTATTATTATTTTATTAAAGCCACAGAACAACTCTGAAGAAATAGAATAAGGTGGTACTCTGTGTTATTTCAGCAGTAGCAAAACAGTAGGATATATATACTTTAGAAGCTTTCCTTTATTTCCTATGGTGGTTCTGTATATTGGACAACAGAAGAACGTGTGAGATAAAATAAAGATGGTTAAGAAACTAGGGACTGGGATCCCATAATGAAACTCCATGTTCTATAACTGAAGCAGAAAAAGTGATGGGAAGTAGCGTCACCATTAACTCGGATGAGAGGCCACCTAGCAGTTGTTATATCGGATGCCAAAAAAATATAAACCATGTACCAGGTGAATGGCTTGGCAACAAACTGGGATTGTTTTGAACTTCCCTATTGCTCTTGTGGTAGAATCATGAATTGGGCATACTATAAAAGAAATATAAGTAGTCAGATTGGTTCAGAGAAGTTCAGCCTGACTATACGTAGGGCTTATCAGAAGAATTACCCGTTGCCAATTGTTAGGAACAATGAAATGCAGGAGAAATTGTTATTGCTACTTTGCTATGTTATTTGGGTGAATTGCAAGTTGCCAACAGAAAATTAGCACTTCCACTTGAGTAGACCTTTGGAATCCTACAACAGAAGTTTACAAGTTTCTAAGAATAAAAGTTGTGAGTCTAGAGTACGCAGAAAGGTAAGCATTTTAAAAACCAACAACAACAATAACAATAACAATGCTGTCTAAGTTTCAAGAAGCTGGCTGAATACTTGTACTAGGATGAGAGGTCTCAAATTTTTCTACATTCTGAATACTTTTGGCAGCAATGGGACATTAGTATCATAACTGTCTTCTGAAAATTGAAAACACCGAAATGTTTTGTCTGTCTATCTGCCTAATTTATATAGTTGCTCATCTCACAAGCAAGTGACTCTAAATGGCATCTAACAGATAAAACCTCTGCTATCTTCTTTCAGCACAAAGTGGAGAGCCCTGATAAAGATGCTGATTGAAAGCAAAGGGTAACAGTCTGAAATTTCATTCTGTCTTTGGACATCAATAGCATTTTTCCAAATGTCCATGGGAATCACACCTCTCTTCCATTTACACCAATGTGTGGCTTTAACATCTTCAGAGCAAGTTCATTTCTTTGATTTGTAGAGGTTTTGCCTCATATTCAGCTATGATCTGAATATTTCTAAAGTAGGGACATTTTTTCCTTAATCATGTGCTTTCTCCAATAACCTTGGATGGGGTAGTGCTTCCTCGTTCAACAATAGTACACAATCTGGGGTCTTCCTGGACTCACTATTCCTGCTTGATTAGCAGGTAGCAGCTCTGGCTCAGAAGACCTTTGCCAAAGTTCATCTGGTACACCAGCTGCACTCTTCCCAAAGTCAGGTGGACCTTTAGGAAGTCATTCAGGATCTGGTCATATTGTGGCTTGACTATTGCAATTAATTTTGCATGGGACTGTCCTTGATGACCATCCAGAAGCTTCAACTGATCCAGAATGTAGTGGCATGGACACTACATCTCTCAGTATGCCATGTAACATCTTTACCCTATGAGTTACATTTCCTAGAGCCCAGTTAGTTGAGGACTGCCTGTCTCCCATAATAACTGTCTGGTTGATTCAGTCCCACAGAGATAATCCCTGCTATCTTAATTAAACATACAGTAAATGTTAGTCACCACCACCATCCCTACCTATTTGATCTGCAAAAGTACATTGTTCAATAATAACCATAAAATACTTTCATGATATATACAAGAGGTGCTACCAAAGTATGAGTTTTAATTTCTAACTTATCCATATAGAAATTATAAACTTTCATCCACGTTAAATGCTAATGGTTTTAAATGTAAGGAATTTGCCATTTTTTGTTCAAGCTACTGACAATAATGATGTCTATCTATCTATCTATCTATCTATCTATCTATCTATCTATCTATCTATCTATCTATCTATCTATCTATCTATCTATCTATCTATCTATCTATCTATCTATCTATCTATCTATCTATCTATCATCGTCTCCTTATTTATAACTCCATGCCAGCAATTGTCTGCAGTCCTTATAGTCTTGAATGGATTCTTCTATGGTCCTTATGGTGAAAATAATTCAGTCCTGCCACTAGAATTATGCAGTTATCCATGAACAATTCCTGTAGGTTAAATCAGTACTGGAATGTCCTTGGAACAACTGTTACATTATTCATCAAGACAGATCAGAATGGCAGACATTTCAAGAACTGAACATGACTCAATTGAAATTAACAGACTAATTCTTAAAGTGTTGTGCTTTAGGGACAACTGTTGATAAAGAGGCATGTCCAAGTGGGGTCAAAAAATGGCAAAGATGAAGCTACATGTTTGTCACATGAAAAAATGTGCATTTGATTATGTGGTCATTTCTGCCATCTTGACTTTTTGAGCCCACTCCTGGGTTGATAGTTCTTTTCTGATTAGGTTTGGAGCCACAACTTACCTGATAATATTTGTATTTGAAGTATCTGAATTTCCTTGGTCAATTGACATCTGTGAAGAAGCCTGTTAAGTGTTGTTCCCAGTGAAGCATTACTGAACGATGCTTGATGGACATTTTATTTGGGGGGGGGGATTTCCCTGGTACAGCCCACCAGCTTTGGGAAATTTCAGTGTAAACTTTCTCCTTTGATTTATTTCTCTATTCCAGTGAATTCAACAAATGCTAGAGGTTTCAAATCAGTAATTCTCAGAGCTGTTTTACTGCATGTGTTGTTCTAGGATCTAACCCAACTTTTTTGCACAAATTAAGCTTCACGCACAAATAAAGCTTCACGCACGAGCGCATGCGCCCACCACTTGTGCAAGTGGAGCTGGATGCACTTGTGCAGTTGTCCGCTGCTTGTGTGACCTGGTTCCAAACCGTGGCCCGGTTCTGAGCCGTGGCACAGGGGTTGGGACCCCTGTACTAATCAGTTGAGAAAAGGGGACATTGACTTTAAGAATATGGTATAAATATTAATCAAATTAAGCTAAACATTCTTTATGAGGCCTTTCCTAGAAATTAGAAACTGAGTAATTATCCTGCAGGTATAACACGGTTATGGCACCAAGTCAACGAATGCTTTGGATTCATATTTACCGTACTTATTTGTTTGTCTATTCACATGATCGTTGAAATAGGCAGAGAGGCAAGTTTAAAAAACCATTTTATTAGACAAATTATTTAGACAAATTATACACAGAAAGCTCTGCCACTTGCAACCGAGGCCTCCAAATTGTGTTTGTGTATAATAGACAACACATGAAAATAATTGGATTATCACTAAAACCGCTGCAACATCTGGTATACCCCTATAGCTTGTAAAGATTTTTTTCCCCTTTTTTTGTTCTTTTTTTTTCTTTTATAAATCAGTTGTGTAGATGTTCATGAACGTTACAAGGGGAAACAAGTTGTGCATGCTTTTAAACACTTGTACCCTGGAAACAGAATGGCCTTTCTCATGATAAGAAAATTGTTCTGCCTTACACAGTAGACAATATTATGCAGATTTCATACAAAAAAAACAAGGACATTACAAGATGTTCTCCCATAACAGAATTAGGCATCAAAATAGAATAGATTTGAAGAATATACTTTGAATTTTTCCTAGAGCAGATCACCTAAGCTGGTTCTTATAATCAAGTCCTATCCACATAACTGAGTTAGATTAACATAAATATCATATCAAATTAAAACAAACAAAAACACGTAATAAGTTGGCTTGCTTTCTACTTAACCGCAGTTTAGTTTATAAGAATTACAACCGAAGTTCATTTTTACAGTTCTGAACAAGTAGAGTGTTAGCTTCAAAAATGTCACCAGGCCAAAGGAGGTGCCGTTTTGTTTTTGCTGTCATCAGCTTATCATTCTATACAATTGGAACTCACATCAAAAATACATCTATAATTGAATACGTAATAAAGATTTAAACAAAAGCTTATTTTTCTCTCTCCCCATTCCCTCTTTCTTGGAGCACAATAGGACTGTAGTTAAGGCCACACCAATCATTTTCAACAGCCTTCTTTCCGTTAACTCTCTTCTCTTTTCCAAAGATTGACAGTATTGATTTCAATAGGGCTTATTCACCTTGCATGATCTGTTTTTCATGCTCCTGAGAGCCAGTAAATCAGACATATCTGGATATGTATTTGTGTTTTTAACCTAATGAGCGCTTTCCAATTTTGCAATTTGATGTAAAAGCATGATTAACCATAACTTTCAACACTGTTGAATAGTGATCGCAAAAAAATAAATAAAAATAAAAATAAATCTAAATTAGTGACTTGCACATTTAGGTACAAATGTTAAATTGCCCTGGATGATCTAATAAAAAAAAGGAACAGTATAAAATACGTTTAACCAAACAATGTAAATCAGAATAGCATTAAAGCACCCCATCTCTTTGCTCTGTACATCTTTCCAGAATACACTTGTTTTTACTAAAGCTTTATTAGACAAATTGCAATAGCACTGGCTGCCATTTTATAGATATATAATATATGTGTGCGCGCGTGTGTGTGCACA
This sequence comes from Protobothrops mucrosquamatus, assembly GCF_001527695.2. NCBI lineage: Eukaryota > Metazoa > Chordata > Lepidosauria > Squamata > Viperidae > Protobothrops > Protobothrops mucrosquamatus. Next base: position 405,694 of record NW_015386701.1, read on the forward strand.
TGTATATACATATATACCCTCCCACACACGCCCACTCACATATACCAAAGCATGTATATATATATATAGGTGTATATATATGTATGAGAGACTAATTTATTTAACAGAAGATTCTGCCATATGATACAGTTCTCTGTACATAAGAAAACAAAAACTTTTAAACTCTGTACAATTCCAGAAAGATCATATGCACTGTTGCAGTGCAAAAAGGAGATTTAACTGTAGTCTTTACTGGCATAGCAATGGCTTGGTGAAATTCTACAAAATTGCATTCTCATATTTAATGGTCTCTCCCTTCTCTTTACCGTTTCTCTCATTTTCGTTTTCTTACAAAAACTGCAAGGTTGGCCTTTGGTCCACAGTTAAAAGGACGCACAGTAGCAGAGAAGCATGAAATGGATTTCAGAGAACAGACATTATTGCATATATATATATATATATATATATATATATATATATATATATATATATATATATATATATATATATATATATATATATATATATATATAATAAAACCAATTCAAAGGTATTTCAGTGAAATAACATTGTATTTTTGATACAGACTCCATATTTAGTTCCTATATTTCAAGTGTTATGACATAATGCCATGTAGACCTTCAGATTCATTTCCAGAATGGTGCTTTGGAACGGGTGGGAATACAAGCATAGCACCTGTATGAATATTTAAACACTTGTTTTTTTTCTGGGATCTTAAACCTGCTACACAATGCCTAAAAAAGACATGGCTGCTTTACAGAATGGCAAACAGTTGTTACATTTACATCCTGGTGCGCTCAGAAACAGTCTACTGAAATCATAATTGAAGACCTGCACAGCTGAATAACCACTAATACAATTTTAGGAGGATAGCAGGTAGCTTTCCTACAGTAGCTCAGGTTGCATTTACTTCAGAGTAGTCCCACCAGCCTGATGGTTACAAAGCTAAGTCACGATACGTTCTAGAAAAGACTTACTCCAGAACCACTTTAATTTAGCCAATGTGCCTACCCTAAGGAAACTGAAAAATCACGGCCTAACATAGTATAAGAGAGAAAAATGAAAAAGAGGAGGGCAAGAGGAAGGATAATGAGTTGTTACTAACACTCCCGATTTCTTTTAAAAAAAGTTACATCCAAGTTAGTTCCACAAT
>NW_015386701.1:406858-410099 GCF_001527695.2 Protobothrops mucrosquamatus
GTGGAGTCAAGTCAATGGATGAAGTGGAAAACTGTTTATGGGGACTTTCATCATCTGTGCAGAGGCTGTTCACACGTCTGTGGAGATGCTCCAGATCAATTTCTTTGTCATCCTGGAAGGAGCAAAGCACAAGGTAGAAAATAAATGACTTACTCTTTGATGCCTTCACTTGCCAAACCAAAAACAAAAATCTTCTCACAGTGAGGGAAAAGAAGCAGATGTAGAATCAGGAAATGGAACGTTTGTGACTTTGGTCAATTAAGCATAGATAAAAATGAATCAGAATGTAATCCTGAATATTGGCAGGATGTTGATTGGCAGGCCATCTATCTAGAGCAGTGATCCCCAAACTTTCCAACTTTGTGGCCCGGTGGGTGGGGGGAGGGAGAGGGAATGTTTATGCGTGGTGGTGGCTGAGCACATGCACTCGCCAACTGCTCGTGCAAATGGAGCTGTGACCGCACGCAGGCGTGTTCACCCACTGCACAGTTCCGAACAGGCTATGGCCTGATAGTGGGCCACAGCCTGGGGGGTTGGGGACCCCAAATCTAGAGGTCATGCTGCAGTTTCAATGTACTGTAGCTTTTGTCTCAAACATTTGCCTAGAGCAGTACAGTGATCAGGCAGGCAATTTCTTCCAGATTCTGTGAGTCCTGACAAGCTTGGATTAAATAAGTATAGGCATGGTTTGTGCCATGCATGCTGCTGTGGGGGCATGGCATCTTGTGGTATTCAGGGTATCATACCATCTTAATTCTTCCCACTTCATATGTAGCTTTTAGTCTAGACCAGGGGTAGGCAACCTTGGCTCATGGACTTCAACTCCCAGAGTTGGCTCAGGAATTCTGGGAGTTGAAGTCCACGAGTCATAAAAGAGCCAAGGTTGCCTACCCCTGGTCTAGACAGACAACAAATTCAGACTTAAAAATTGATTCTCAGGCAGAATAAATTCTGGGTATTAGATTACTGTTCCCATTCTCTAAGAATATTTGAGCTTGAGTGGTTCACAAGAATGATTGCAATCTTTGCAGTCATACATAGTCATTTTTTAAATGTAACTCAGACATTAATGATATCAACAGCAACTCTTAGTTGCTCTATTTATTTTTTATCAACTCACAAAGGATGCAGTTCATAATATTTTCTGAAAAATAAGTGACTTTAGCTCATCAGCTAGATATTTATTTCACTAAAGCAGTGGTTCCCAACTTTTTCTATACCCTGCGCCCTATAATGCTTCTGATATATTCGCACATTCCTTGCAAAAGTTTGAAATAATGGCAACGGATTCTGCATATACACTATAATTTTGAAAACCCAAGTTTTCGCATCCCCTGGAATATTATCTCGTACCCTCAGGGGTTACAAGCACCCCTGGTTGGGAATCCCTGCACTAAAGTATCTATAATCCAATTTTACTTTAAAATGTTATTTTTTATTTTATCTTTATTTAAGAAAATGTATATGGCTGCCCAACTCAGTCCCAGTGATTCTGGGCAGCTTACAAGGAGATCAGCAAATAGATTCCTAAAATTTAGTTTTAAATTTTTTCATTTTTTTTTCTATTCTATTAGTGTCAGGCCTAGCCCAAGCACGACATCGAACAATCCAGCCAAAGTTCTGTTCTATATTTGTTTACATCAAATAGTCAGAATCTTGGTAGATTAAACTTTTTATTATTCTCACCGTAATGAATATACAAGTGGTTCTCGATTTACAACCATTCATTTAGTAGTGGCTGTTCGAAGTTATCACAGCACTGAAAAAAGTGACTTATGACCATTTTTCACCACTGCACCAAGCCCATCATCACATAACCAAAATTTGGGCAATTGGCAATTGGTATTTATGTATCCTGGAGTCATGGGATCACCTTTTGTGACCTTCTGAGAAGCAAAATCTATGGGGAAGCCAGTTTCATTTAACAATACCTTTACTTCTGAGCATCAAAGTAAGCTTTTGAGTTTGGGAAGTGCATTTAAAAGTCAACAATTGAATTTGCTGAACTTCTCAGAAAAGAGTGTCGAAATAAAAGCCACAGAACAACTCTGAAGGAAAAGAATAAGGTGGTATTTCATCTTATTTCAGCAGTAGCTACACAGTTAGTGTAGAATATACCTACTGTATAGGTACTAACTTAACAACTGCAGTGATTCATTTAACAATAGCTGTACCCGGCCACGTGTTGCTGTGGCTCAGTCTGGTTAAATGGAAAAGAAAGAAAAGAGAAAGCGCACGTTTGTAATATGTTTAATCGTAGCGTGTGTTGCTTTTACGTCCAACAGATGGCGCTGTTTTTCAAAAAAGCATGTTTTTACCTGTCACAGGTGTGACAGCTATATAATAGTAGGTATATAAAAACATGCGCGTATTCGAATGCAACGTTGTGTCAAAATTTCAAAGCAATTGGTGAAGAACTTTAGGAGATTTAAGATTTTGAACAAACGAATATTTACATTTTTATTTATATAGACTATGGCGAACAAGGTCATAAAACTCACTTAACAACTGTTTTGCTTAGCAATGGAAATTTTGGGCTCAATTGTGGTCATAAGCCGAGGACTCCCTGTATCCAGGGAGATTACTAACTTAACAACTGCAATGATTCACTTAGCAACTGTGGCAAGCAAGGTCATAAAATGGGACAAACCTCAGTTAACAACTGTCTCCTTTAGCAACAGGAATTCTGGGCTCAATTGTGATTGTAAGTTGAGGACTAACTGTTTGCAGGCAGGGAAATTCTCGTCCTTTCTCAGTGCTGTCTCTTGTTCTGCCCCCTCCCGTCCCGGATCCCCTTCTTCCTGAGAAACTGTCACTTCACTGCAATCCATCACAGTTTGAGCTTCAATGGTAAACTAATTGGCTTGTGTATGTGGTTTAGAGTAAATAAATCTGGACAATAGTAGTAAATATGTGGCATTGCCACAGCTTGGTCTAACAGATTAAATCCATATTATTCTCCAAAGCTCCTGAGGGCAGGACAAGAAGCAACGGATGGAAACTAATCAAGGAGAGAAGCAAGTTAAAATTAAGGAGAAACTTTTAGAACAATTAACCAGTGGAACAACCTGCCTCCAGAAGCGGTGAATGCTCCAACACTGGAAGTTTTTAAGAAGAGACTGGACAGCCATTTGTCTGAAATGGTATAGGGTTTCCTGCCTGAGCAGGGGGTTGGACTAGATGACCTCCAAGGTCCCTTCCAACTTTATTATTATTATTATTATTATTATTATTATTATTA